>NW_027505142.1:0-280038 GCF_021521415.1 Bidens hawaiensis
TGCTGGTAGTTGGTGGGTAGGCAGCGGCTGACAGTGACCAGGCCTGCTGTGTACTATTCCTTTTCCACCAACTGCCGGCTATGCACGTGGTATGACAGGAGTTGGTGAGTAGGCAGCGGCTAATAGTGACATACAGTACAAGAGCATGCTGCTCGCCATACTGTTGTCAATGAGCTGTCGTATCTTTGGTCAGATCTTTTGCCCATACCTCGTCAGGTAAAGTACAAAAGATCTTCCCGTATCGTACGGACTGGCTTATTTGGGCGGGAGTATTCCCCCTCCCGCCTTTGTGCGGGATTGTTCCCGGCTTTGCTCATTCCTTCAGGTGACAACTGAATTATTGAGAGCTAAGTGCCTTGTGCGTGTAGCCTTGCTGCGCGGGTGGCCTTCCCTGATGGCTTGTATCCGCAGCTGCGGGAACAGGCGGAGTACTTCACCATTGGGAGGCATTTCCTGCGGGAACAGCTTGCGTACTGCGCGTAAGGACGTCACGTCTCTGAGCATGGTGGGTCCTGCGGATCCAGTTGGTTTCTGCGCAGACGTCTCTCTTCAATGTGAGTCCTGCGGGTCCAACTGGGCTCTGCTGGGACCTACCTCTTCAATTATAAACCGTAATAAACAGATTAATTTGCTTTAGAGAGATCATTATTTATAAGTAGCTAACTTCCTTTTATTAATTAAACTGATTAAACGAATTATAAAATATAATATAACAAGAAAAACCCATTAATTTGCTTTAGAGATTTACTAAAAGTAAATAATATATAGTTAAGTAAAATTTGATTGTCAACGTATTTCATAATCACATAAAAGTAAATATAATATAGGGAATCAAACTACTAGTTTGTGTTCATCCAGTTTCCTTCATAGTTTCTGTATGCAAACCCCAAGAACAAACAAGATAGTAGCATATACACATGTATAAGATATAATATAATAAGGTGTTTTGATTGTTACCTGAATGACGAGTAAAGACCGATTAGAATCTTGCATGAAGATTAGGAATGATCAAATAAGTTGTTAATTTTATATATGTAAGAAAGTTGTTGAAGGTATCCGCTCGTAAGATTGATGTTGTGAATTTCAATAAACATAATGATTAATAATTTGAACATGAACATAAATTCATACACAAATATATATAATTGAATATATAACTATAATCATAATTGAAAATAAAACTTACTTGTACGGTATCCTAGTTTTACATGCTTTGATGAACTTCATGATTATGTAACCTATTTTTAAAAGCAATTCGTGCTGATAACGTGTTATGAAACAAGCCTAATAGCCAAACATGTGAGAAAGAGATGTAGGAAGAAAAATGATGATTTCATTAATAGGTGTGTTATACAATATGATACAATGATATGTATATATAGAAGAAGATAACTTGGAGAAAAAGCCTAACTATATTTGGTATTGATAACCACAATAATATATATTTATAACAACATTAAAGTCCGATCCGATTAATCTCGACTAATCTCGATTAATCGCTAGTCCCCACTCCACCGCCCGACCACCGACTAGCGATTTTTGCAACACTGCTTAAGTGTAACTCTAAAACGGAGCGCCTTTTCTTTTCTTTTCGAAATGATTCAATATAAGTGGTTTTTCAAGGGTAAAATCCAGGTTTAATCAAGTTTACGTCGTCTTCAAATGCCCCTTCAACATTTATAATAGGGTACAAATTATTTAGACTTCACACTTTTAGTCTCAAAACATCTCTGTCCCAATCAGACATATATATGGATTAATATTAAACAATATTTTGAATTTATATAGAGGAAATTTGCGATGTAACAGTTTCAAGTCCCGCTAGGGTTACAACAATCAAATCAGCTTACATCAATGTACTCATGCACGCTTCGGTGGATTATATGGCACCCGCTCTTCCTCACAAAGAGACTACAAAACAAGCAAACATTATACAAGCGGGTTAATATGGTTTTCTTAAAAAGTAACTCTTTAACAGGTCAAATGAGTAACTGAAAGATATGACCAAACCAGAAATGGGTCGAGCAGACAAAACATGTTCGAAAGTCATCCTAAATGCATTCTCAAAGGTACATAACCTTCTAAATATAGTAATAATATAGCAATGCAATCATGAATAGCATCTTAAATATTTTTAATTTTTTTATTAAACAAAAAACTAAAGAAATACAAAAACAGACTTTTCACAAACCTGCAAATCCTCCGACAGTACTTCTGAGACAGCCAGTGTGTAACAGCCAGGAACAAACTTGCCTGAAAAAACAGGACTAAAAAGTTCACAACTTTATCGATGAAAACCGTTTACACCAAAACATTTAAAGTTAAGTGGCCATTGGCGCGCATTAGACCCGTCTACATTAAGAAGATGCTATCTAATATTTTTCATGTAACTAGCAATAGTTACCAATTTGGGCCAAATTTTGTCATGTGTTTTCATGAGTAACCAAAAATTAGTGTGTGGTTGAGGTAATGGTCAAGTAAAACATAAAACTTGAAACAGGAACAGTCCACAGTATTAAGTGTACTGTGTGTTCAATTATACATAATATATGTTTCATATTATTTATAAACTAATCTTTGTAAATAGGGTTATTGGATTTTAACAATTCCAACTTTGACCTATTGGTCGGGATTTATCCCAATTATTGAAAAGACAGTCCTAACTTTAAAGTTTAAACATATTTTCTCCATCGATCCCATACTAACTGAAAGTTAACCCCCTTAGTTTTTTTTATGGCGTGGACTGCTTATGTGGCAAAAAACATGTCTCCTACTACGAATTAAAAAGGAAGCTTAATACACCCTGCCTACATTTCTAATGAACACTCGATTGAAGCCTTAAAAAAATAGCACGGTTAACTTTGAGTTAACCTGGCCTACATTTATAATAAACATTCAATTTGCAGCAAGAGACACGTTTTTGCCACATATGCAGTCAGTCCACGTCATAATAAAAAAGCTAACGAGGTTAACTTTCGGTTAGTGTGGGATCGCTGTAGGAAAATACATTAAAAGTAGGGATTATATTTCCTGAGTTCATGAGTTGGGATTAATCCCGCCGTATAGGTCAAAGTTGGGATTATGAAAGCCCAATAATCCTTGTAAATATTAAACGATATATATATATATATATATATAAGTAGAATAATCCTTGTACATTACTGAGTAAAAAATGGGAGCTTTTATTAAATATTTTGAAAGGCAATCAGAGCTTGGTTTTGTCATTGATTTGTTAAAATTGGAGTAAGAAGTTTGGGAATTAGGGTTGAATTTACCAATTCTGAGCCACCTGGCAGCCCAACTTCTAGCAGGATCCATGACGGAGATGATCCTAAAGCAAAGGAAGGCAAGCAAGCATTTAGCATAAATAATAGTAATAATAAGTTGATTAAATAATAATAAATTACCCGGTGAAATTAGGAGTGGTGCAATCAACGACACGTTCAGAATCTTCATCCATCTTAAAGAAGGGGCAATTCTCGCATCCTGATTCACGAAACTATAACCAAACACATTAAACCCTAATAGTTATTAGAATAGCAGATGGATGAAATTGAACCACCTGATCGTAAGTTTTGACGAGGCGGCAACGAAGACACGCTCGGAGCTCGTTCCCGAAGCTCGTCGGAATTTGAGCGGCGTTCCTCATCGCTACGTTAATCTCTCTCTGCTGCTTCTCGAAACTTCACCGCCTTTATTATTAGTTTCGGTGTTTGCAGTGTAGTCCCAGTAGTATGGGTATATGACAGAATATAGCCTCATCTTATTATTGCAACTAGCATTTACGTGCAACTAAATATACCCTATAAATGATCGGTTTGTAGCTTCTTTCTTTCGCTACTTTTAAAACAAAATGAGCTAACAAACCCAACGCAAACTCGGTGGGTGTCCGTTAGGTTTCTTACGGCACCAATATTAAATCAAAGTTGAGTTCGTTAGGGTAACGACACTAAATCTAAAAAGTAAATTAGGAAACAAAAAGAATAGTATCGCCACACATACAACTAATAAGATCATTACGGTACCGGCACACTAAATTCTAAAAATAAGTTAGTAACCGTCAGAATAGTAATGATACACATGTAGCTTATTATAAGTGAAAAAATATTTAAAGCAAAAAAAACAATAAAATATTGATAATTAATGAATTTTTCTTATCGATAAAAAAAGCGCTTACCATAATAATATTACAATCTTAAAAAATACGATGAATTATTGTCTCCGTTACCCCTTTTTATTCTGTTTACCGTTACTTTCATACTCGATAGTTATCATTTGACGTATAGGGTACGACTCTCTGGTGCAAAAGAAATAGTGAAATACTCTCCCTTAATTTCATTAATCCCTTGTAAGACTATAATCGAATATTTTTTACTCTCTCATAGTCTCATGTGAGTTGTTTTTTCAATCAACACAACCAATCAGTTGACAATATCTTATACCAGAAAACTTCGATTTCTACGCGTTTATATCACAAAGCCCAAACCAACCCACACACCCCAAGTTTCAACCTATTCTTTCTATCATACTTAATATAAACAAAAGTTGTTAAAAATTATTATTAATTATAATAAATAAAGGTCTAAGCAGCCATGACTATAGTATTTCGTCATGCTTTCCTTGCCTTTATTCCAAAACAAACATATTTCCCCATGTTTTGATTACCTTTATTCTAAAAAATATATATATTTATATATCCAGTGGACTCTTAGGCGACTTTATTCTTATCTTACCATCATTATCATTCAAACACACCCACCATTAAAAAAACACTTTTAACTAATCTAAAATATACTTTAGCTTCTTCAACCCCACTCTAATATCTAATTTCATGTCTAATCTCTGATGCTTGCTTTTCAATGGGTTCCACTGTACCAGCAGTCTTATTATTATTATTACTTCTTATTGTCAACAGTACTGGTGCTTACTCAAAGCCACCTGCTTTTGTAAATGTTGGGGCTTTATTTTCATTTGATTCAGTCATCGGTAAGGCTGCAAAGGCAGCCATGGAAAGAGCTGTGATTGATGTGAATAAGGATTCAAGGATTTTGAATGGTACTCAGATGAGGTTAATCATGGAGGATTCTAATTGCAGTGTCTTCAAGAGCTCAATTGGAGGTATGTGTATATAATATTATATAATATAATATATTTGATTAATTTCAAATTATTATGTTAGGTTTAGGTCTTTGATAGAGTTTTAATTCAGGCTTTTTGCTGTTGTTATTAGCTTTTGGATATTAATATTGAGTTTTAATTTGGCTTTTTTTTACTGTTATTGATAGCTTAGATTTTTAATAGCTCTTTAGCCCAAGGGACAAGGGTAGAGTTAACTTAGGGTATGAATTATTGATTTTTTCTGAAGAACAAGATAAGCCATTTATTTTTCAATATTTAAAATATAAGAAAATGATTAATATATAAAATACAATGTTTTATTTATTTCTTGAAATTAAGTGTATATGAACAGATTCCTGTTTATTTGTAGAACCCACATGTGTAGGTAAATGCTTAAGAATTAAAAGAAAAACATACGGATGGATTAGTTAATAGTTTCTTTTATTTATGTAACATACGGATTTGTATGTAAGAAATAGTAATCTTAAAAAATATGAGCCGTTGATACAAAAGTTTAAACTTTTTTAGTTATGTTCTTTTTGTTATCGCTATAATTTAGTGTTATGTAATGATCTAACACGGCGTGTCTGTGTGTGTATGTTCACATGTTGTATTTGGCAAATATAAAGGAATTTAAACCTAGTGGTGACTTGTTATCTACGATTATATATGCAAATATATAGTTAAACATAGTCAATTAGTCATCGTGTCATTTTCTTGTCAATTTATGTTATAGCATATGAACTGTCTTTTGTATTCTCATGTGTCTGCAACTTAAATTTACCGAATAAAGTTTCTCGAAAACATTTTATCAGCATTTCAGATGCTCGAGAAAGACGTTGTAGCAATAATCGGGCCACAGTCATCAACGGTGGCTCACATGATATCTCAAATTGCAAATGGTGTTCAAGTACCTATAGTATCATACGCTGCAACAGACCCCACTTTATCTTCCCTCCAATTTCCTTATTTCTTTCGAACCACACAAAGTGACGCGTATCAGATGGCAGCCATGGCTAATTTGATCGACTTTTACGGGTGGAAAGAAGTGATCGCGATTTACACTGATGATGAGTATGGAAGAAATGGTGTATTTTCATTAGATGATGAGGTGGAAAAAAGAAAGTCAAAGATTTCATATAAGTTAGCTTTGCCCGTTAATTATAACGTTGATGACGTCACTAATGTGCTTAACGGGTCAATCCCGCTTGGTCCTCGTGTTTATATCATTCACATTAATCCCGATCCCACATTGAAGTTTTTCCAAGTGGTGAATAAGCTTAATATGACAACTAGTGATTATATATGGTTAACTACTGATTGGCTTTGTACGACTTTATCCTCATTTACATCAAAAAATCATCCTTTTTTAAAAATTATCGAGGGCGTTGTTGGTATTTGTCAACATACTCCACAAGTATTACCGGATGAGAATGTCTACGCGTCGTATGCGTACGATACCGTGTGGACCGTAGCACACACGATTGACACATTTCTTAATCAAGAAAATTATGTAACGTTTACGATTGTTGGGTCACAATTTGGGAACCTCAAGACTTTTGATGGTGGGAAGCAATTTGTGAAGATATTATCCGAGACGAATTTTAATGGTTTGACTGGTCGGATTCGTTTTGACGGAGATAGAAACTTGATCCCATCTGGCTATAAAGTTTTTAACATGGTCAAACTAGCGGTTCGTGATGTGGGTTATTGGTCAAACCACTCGGGTCTGTCAGTCAAACCACCGGAGTTTCTGAAAGTGGATAAAACGAGCTCTTCGGTTTCAAATGATGAACTTGGTGTGATTACGTGGCCTGGTGGGAAAACGGATCGGCCTCGTGGATGGGTGATCGGTGATACTGAACGGCCGTTAAGAATTGGGATACCCAAACGGGCTAGCTTTGTTGAATTTGTGACGGAGTTAAGTAATCATACGATTGAAGGATACTGTATTGATGTGTTTAAGGAAGCACTTAAGTTAGTTCCTTATGAACTCCCTTATAGATTCGTGCCATTTGGAGATGGTATTACCAACCCGAGTTATGATGAGCTTGTGAGGCTCGTTATGGACGATGTAAGTATAATATTGATTAAATCTTATTTCATGGCTTCTAATATTTACCTGTCCATAATCAGTTTTTCACAAGATGTAAAACTGATTATCTGGTGGTATCAGATTTTCATTTGTTCCATTAAAGTACTCAAATATTATGCAATTATCAAGTTACTATGATGTGGCAGATAACTTTTTTCTTTATTTCTAATGCTAATGTGGATTATATAAATAGTGACGTGGCATGTTTAATTAAAAAAATAATTTCATTTTCTTCATTTTTCAAATTTAGAAAAATAGTCATTTGTTATTTCTTTAAGTCTAAAAATATGTTATTTTTTATTATTTAAACTCAAAAAATAGTTTTTTTACTCTTATGTTTCTACTTAAACAGGAAAAAAATTGTTATTTGGGTCAATTATTATCTATTAGTTTATCAAGCAATAAGAATTCATCAAACACTTAAAAGTTAAAACATACGAGCATTGTAGCACGCCTTATTACAACTAACTAATTAAATTATTTTGTTTATTAACAGACATTTGATGGGGCGGTTGGAGATATTGCAATTGTGACAAACAGAACTAGGATTGTTGACTACACACAGCCTTATGCTACAACCGGTCTTGTGATAGTGGTTCCTATTAATAATTCAAAAGCGAGTACTTGGGTGTTTCTTAGACCGTTCACTGTAGAAATGTGGTGTGTCACTGCAGCGGCTTTCGTGTTAATTGCTCTTGTTATTTGGCTTCTTGAACACCGTGTTAATGATGATTTTAGGGGCCCGCTTAAGAGACAACTCGTGACAATCTTCTTGTAAGTTCTTTGTTATGTATTATTTCGACCTGTTTACTTGTAAATATGTCGATTTGACTATTTGGGTTGTTTTTATCTCAAGTTGATTAAAAAAAAGAGAACATTTTTTCACTTTCCGTTCTTGAACTAATGAAATAACAAGAAATATCCTTTATGTTTACGTCTTATAACAGATTTCGTTCTATCAACTAACGGGCGTTAAAGTGTAATTTACTTAAAATGTTTGATCAGGCAAAATTTAACGCCTATTAGTCGAAAGGACAAAATTAGTATTAAAATTATAAAACAGAAGTTTGTGTGGCAGCCCTTCTCGCGTCATTTTGACCTGCTACCCAACTCACCTGACATCACCATCTTGCCAATTCTAATATACGCAATGGGTTGAAATAGTTGAATGATGCTGACCTACAATTATTTGTTTTTCAGGTTCAGTTTCTCGACTCTGTTCAAGAGGAATCGTAAGTGTTACTTAATCTTTGAGTTTTTATGTAAATTGATGACGCGGCATTGGTTATGACATGCTAGCGTTGCACACATCAAATGCCTCATATGCTATATATGTTTCTTAAAAAATAGTTACAACTTTGAATAGAAATGATCCTTTTTATTATGTTTAATAATAATTGTATCAAATGTCACTTTTGTTACATGTGTAACCTTCATTAAAACATGCATTATCTTTTAGTTCTATAAACAACCTATAGTTATCATTGTTAATCGCGTGTTAAAATTGCAGAGGAAGATACAATTAGCCCGCTTGCACGATTGGTAATGGTGGTATGGCTATTTTTATTAATGGTAATAACAGCAAGCTACACCGCAAGCTTAACATCAATCCTCACGGTTGAACAACTTCCATCACCTATCACGGGAATAGATAGTTTAGTGGCTACTCGTTTGCCAATCGGATACCAAGTTGGATCATTCGCGTATACTTATCTGGCCGAGAGTCTTTTTGTGCCTAGATCTACCCTTGTTCAACTCAGGTCACCGGTTGAATATGAAAAAGCGTTGCGGTTGGGCCCATATAATGGTGGCGTGGCTGCCGTGGTTGATGAGCTTCCTTATGTTGAGTTGTTTCTTTCGGATCAGGATGATTTTGCGATTGTTGGTCAACCGTTTACAAGAAGCGGCTGGGGATTTGTAAGTAACTTTCTTTAATTAAAAATTAGGATTTTTAATGTGCATAATAGCTAATTGCTTGCATAGTTTTAGCCTAATTCTGTTTCTTGTTTACAGCAAGGTATTTTTTGGGTTGATAACATCAAAAGGAAACTTACTTTGACCATTTTAGCATTCCATGACATTTAAAAAGATTGGTGCCAAGTCATCACCATTCTGTCATAAGGGGTCACTTACATATTAGGGGTGTAGACCGGTTTTGGGCTCAAACCGAACCAGAAACCCGAAAATTGGTTTTTTGAAAGCCGTTCGGTTTTAGTTTTCGGTTTTCATAATGGGTTTTGTTTCAGTTTTTTGGTTTTCGAGAACCATTCGGTTTCGCTTTTTTCGGTCTTCAATTTTCACGTGGGTGTGGTTTCGGTTTTATCATTTGGACTTGAAAATTTTGTGCCAAGAAAAAAAGCCCAAAATAATTAATTTGGCCCTGAAATTTCATTTTTGTTAATTGATAATTAGTTTGTTATTGCACATTGAAACTAAATGTTTTTGGGCTACACCATTTATTAATTTTTTTTATAAATTATTTTCGGTTCGGTTTTTAGTTGATAGACTAGAAAAGAAATATTTTTTTCTAACATACAAATGACAGAAAAGTGCAAATAAGTTACATTTTGGTGTAATTATTAGGTATTATATAATTAACCTTTATTTTTTCTTTTACTTAAATAGCAACTCACATTTAGCTGATCTATCAGTTTTTGGATGACCTGTCACCAAATTATCCACATCAGCAAATTATATGTTCATTATTTTTTTTATCAAATGTCAGGCATTCAAGAGAGACTCGCCTCTCGCAACCACACTATCCTTAGCAATCACACAACTTTCCGAAAACGGAAAGCTTCAAGAAATCCATGAAAAATGGTTTTGCGAGAAGGGTTGTTCAAGTAGCGTGGGCCGTGAAACCGAGCCTAATCAGCTTCAAATGAGCAGTTTTTATGGTTTATACATGATTTGTGGGATCTTTTCACTCACTGCTTTCGTTTTGTTTTTATTACAAACTGTTCGTCAATATATTTATTATAAACAAAAGCAGATGTTAGACGCGAGCTCGCCGACGTCATCATCACGCAGGGGTTGCTATGGTGTGCTGTTTAATTTTTGTGATTTTATTGATGAGAAAGAAGAGGCCATCAAGAATATGTTCAAGAAAGATGATGGTAATCCACAAGGTTCTCACACTGTTTAATGTTATTTGATACTAGGTAGGTGTGGTGGTGTATGTATGTGTGTATACCTTGAATATTAACATGATATAGTTAATAGTTTCATCAATAATTTATAAAGAAATGTGAATATTATTAATATGCATGATTGATATGATATGTATCAAGTATTTTCCATTATTATATAAAGAAATGAATGTAATGGATTTCAGATATGATGAATGAATTCCTCTATTCAAAATTCAATCTATTAATTAAGTTGTTTTGTTAACTTATTTGATGAGCAATTAATCTTCATTCAAATTTGCCTACGAATTTTTTTTGAAGTTTAAATAAACTATTATATATATATAGGGATTTGATCAAATACAAATGAAATTAGCAAGTTAAAGTATATATAATTACTCTATTTGATTTTCACGTTTTGCATGTTAATTTTATTTGTACGTTAATCTTTCCCTGTATATATAAGTCTAATGTGAGAAATAAAATTGGAGAATATAATGTTAAATAAAGAAACTCTAACTATGTATTCATATTTGTAGTATAGAGGCAAAAATTCACATGTCTCTACTCTGTACTGGTTTTTGTTCTTCAATTTGGTTTTGCGAATATGTGGAGAGAAGATGGTTTTGGACAACAAAATGTGACTGGTATACTCTACCTAAGGATAGTAATTGCAATTTTATAAAACTGTAAAAATTAACCTTAATGAGGCTTTGTACCCATGACTTGTTAGATAGATGGCAAGGAATTTACCACTGCATTTAATATTGATACAACATGTTCCATCTTTTATTTTTATGGGGTTCTTGAAAATTTAACATATAATCTCTACAAAAAAGTTTTTAAAAAACATTGGGGTCTCGAGACCCGGCCCACATAGGGTGTGCTTGCCCCTTCATAGTACGTTTGAAATAATCCATGAAAAAAATAATTGAAACTAATCCCACACCCAGCCAAGTATCAGTCCGGTTTTGGATGTTTCAGGTTTAATGCACACCCAACTCTAGTCACATGGGGCGTTGGAGACATTAAGTTTTAGTTTATTGCTTGCTTTACAAGCTAATAATTTTAGTTTTTTTAAAAGTGATCGATTCATTAGAATCTAGATGCATATACAATACATTATTTTATCTTAAGAGTAAAACTAAGCCTTCATATTTCTTCAAAAGGATATGTGTACCAAACTTGCTAACTTGCTTCACATAACAATAATTAAACATGAAAGCTCACATTGTTTGATATTTCATGAAACTAATCATTTGATCATTTTAGAGCTATTCTGTTGAAATAATTATAAAACCTTAGACTATCCGTTACGAAAAGGATGAAAGGGATAAAACAAAAAGGGTAAGTCGTGACACGTAAGAATTAAGATGCCAAAATGGCTTTTCATCTTTCACACTTTCTGAAGGGTATTATCTAAGAAGGTCAATGAATAAGGAAAAATAATCATCAGGTAGAGTGAGTTGGAAATATGTTATTAGTTATAATATATTGAATATTAGTAATGAAAAAACAAAAATGGTGGGCAACGCCCATTAGTGGCAGTGCCATTTCACCTACATGGTGTTATGGTATCTCCCTTTCGCCTCCACTTGGGATTGGCGCCCCACTTTAACGCCACCATAATAGATGTTATTAGATGTGTTAAAACCTGTTAGTTTGAGGTTTAGTCTTTCGTTCACTAAGGTATAATTATATAGGTTGTATATTTATGTTATAATTCCGAAATCAAATGGATGAAATCTGTAGGCATATATTTGGTCTAGCATCCTTGTTTTCCCCACCCATTACTGATCTGATTTGTATCATTAGTGTTCCGGTCCAATGTTTAATCGGGTTTGTGTACCACTACAAAACCTCATCCCTTACTAATAGCTCTCATACATTTAGGAACCCACTCATGCAAAATCCCATATCATACATACAAGATTAAAATGCACGAAGTTGAAGGTTGCTTTATAATATTTAGAGGATTTCACTAACATTAATTCTTTAGATAAATACTACCTTTTAAACCCGTGTAACACGTGAGATTTTTCAAATGATAAAAATTAATAAGGTTAGTTATTTTAAATAAAGACCTAATAAATGGTAAAAATAAAATTACAAAATATGCACATTAAGTTGTTACTGAAATCAAATCAACGAATATGCACATTAGTAATTTCGAAATCAACTAAAAAAGATACTAAAAAACATAATCTTTTTTTAAATACATCCCACTACTATAACATATATTATTAATAATACTTACTATATATAATTATGTAAATTATTCAAAGCAAAAAAACCACAATATAGAAGATGAGACAAAGTTATCAAAGATGAGAGATGAGAGAAAGTTATCGGAAACATTCAAAATTTGAATTTTAAATAGCATGATGTTCAGAATTAATTAAATTATAATATATTTGATTCTAATTAATGGATTATACAAATTAAAACAAATTAAACACATGATTCATGGATATTAAGGATTAAAGAGAATAGAAATTAGAATAATAAGAGGGAAATTAAAGCTAGAAAGTCAACTAGTTAGGACACATCATATATTTTTTTTAATTAAAATAGTCAGATTAGATATTCTCTCACTCTTTATTAAATATAAACCTAAAAATGGAAAATGATAGATACATGTAGCCCCCATTGATGTGTGGTTTCAACTTTCCACAAAGTTTCGTAGCACTTAGAAGAGAATCGTTGTGTACTATATGCTAACTACCACTTCCATTGTCACCATCGTCACCGTTACCATTTTTTCGCTTGGTAAATTTTCTTTATTTAAAGGTAGTGGTGTATTTGTCATTTGCATTTGATTTCTTTGTTTAATCTTGAAGAGCAAACACCTCGAAGTAATAATTAATACCTATGCCATAACTTCACCAAATAGGACTTAAGGACAATAAACGAAGATGATTAACTTCATTTTTTGCGCATTCAATTCTCTCATACATTTTATTACATAGTTAGTTTTAACTCTTCACTTACATGTAACATTTTACCCTTTGGTAACATTAAAAAAAATCATTTAACTTTTTTATAAACTTACTATTTTACCTTCTTAATTAAAAACTTCAGATCTACTTATTGATGTACCAGTCATCAATGCCCATTGTCAGTAATCATAAATGATCTTAGTACCCGTCATCAATGCCTCATAAATGGTCTTCAAGCGATCCATACCAACCACAAGCCCACTTGTCTTAAGGATACGTCAATAAAATGGCAGAAGCAGTTAAGAGTATAAAGGTAATTTTACAGTAATAAAACATTTAAGTTTTAAACATTTGCTATAGTCAGGACTCAGGAATCAAAATGCTACTGGTAATTAAACAATTAAGATTTTAAAGTCTGAATTCTTAAAACCTAAACTGCTTAGCTAATTCCAAAGTTATACATACCACAGTACTACTATACTAGAGACAAAAAAAATTAACATTATTTCAAAATTAATATCATCACATTTAATATTTCACAAAAACTTGATTAACCCATCAAATAACATTAAATTTACCATCAATTGGAAACAAACCCGTGTTAAAAACATTAATAAACAGAAGATAATTTGGGATGTGAGTAAAATTAGTTTGACTTCTAAAAGTTAAAATTATCGTAATGCTTTTTACGTTTATATAAGAATATTAATCTTAAAAGTCACTTGAGAACATAAAAGTAATATTATACCATTATCTTATTTCAAGTGATAGTTGAGTGTAAATACAATATGAAATAGGACGAGTCTCTGCCGTTGAAAAATAAAAAATGAAAATAATAAGAAAATATAACACATGTTCCATGTGTAGAAACTAGAAAGTACGCACCAAACTTGGTCAAAGTGGGCCTCACTTATCAAGCTACGTAAAACATCAATTCTCAAAACCATTGACAAAAATTCACCAAACACTTAAGATATTTTTCCTTTGCTGACTCTTTAGCCTAATTATCTTATTTTTAAAATTTATAATACTTATGTCATGACGATAAATATGTAGATTTAATAATATAATTTTTATGGTTTACAAGTTTCATTTAAGATGTTAGGGATTTTACTACAATAGGCCTTTAGGCTTTAAGTGACAGGTTTTCTTTAAATTTGGTGGTAGTCCGAGTAACCCGCAATGTCTATTGTCACGCACGCGAGTGGCGTTTTGCTAATGAATATACCCAAGTGGTCGGACTTTGTTGATTGTTAAAAAAAAATCATTTTTCCAACACATCTTAAAACCTCTTTGCTACAAACTTTTTTATTTTCATTTGGTAAGTCAACTAGTATTAAGAAAAGAAGACACTATATCAAATTACCAATAATCTATCATTCAATAATCTAAGTATTTAACCTAGTTATATCCGTTAAGTTGTTTACTTTATGTCTTTTAATTACCAATTCTCCTTGAGTTGAACTAAGATTTAAAATACTAGAAAAAGAAATAATAAGATTGGATATGAGAAGAAAGAAAAATAAATTATATACTTACAATGCATTCTTGAGTTAAAATAAAAGAAAGTGTTAATTACATTATTGAGTTAGATCGGTAAAAAAGATAGAAAAAAAGATTGTAGCTTTACAGTTATGCCCTCGAAGCAACGTAAAAAAGATAATTGAGATAGGGTAAATTAGTAATATTGTAATGAGCTATAAAGTTTTCCTTACAAGAAGACCATATTTGTCTGGAAAGTTTTGGAGTAAAAAAACCATAACTTTTCTTTATATTCTTTCTTTTATTTAAAAAAAAGTTTCAATAATGTAAAAAGAAATTTTCTTATTTTTTTTTCAAATCTTTAAATAAAAAACTCAAAAATGCGATGTTATATATATAAACTATTAAAATGCCATAAAATTCCAATTTGCCATTATATATTATACATTCTAATTTTAAATTAACGAAATATTTATATTATAGACATAATTACAGAAATTGTTTTTTATGTTTACACTAAATTTCACTAATTGTTCTTTATCTTTAAAATTGATATATTTTATCTTTTAAGTTTACAAATCTGACAATATTTGTTCTTAAACCCGAACCAGTTAGATTTTCTCATTAAATCAAACCAGTGTCTTGCACATGAGGGTAAATTGGTCATTTATGTATTTAAATAAAAAAACGTTTTAATAATTAAAATTAACACATATGGAGTACAAAAGAAAATAATATTTTTTATCTTTCAAACACTCTCTCTCTCTCCCTCTCTCTCATCTACCACCACCACACCACCGTCACCAACAACTCTCACCACCACAGTCACTATCAATCCTTACCACCACCGCCCTTCGTCACCAACCCACCACCATCACCATCAATCTTCTCCGGCGACCACGACAGTGGTGGTTGTCGTCCGGTGAAATTTCGCCACCATCAAACTTTATATAATAAAACATCACTCGAATTCATATTTTTTTTCATCAGACTGCAGTGACGTATCTGTACCATCATTATCGGTAGCTTTAAAAACAATAATAGCCTCTTAAGCTTCATCTCTCCAAAAATGCAGATCTAGATTTAAAATTCCATCAGAACTGAGTAGAATTTTGGGGTACAATCAACAACAGCAGCAGCCATATGTCGAATTTAAGTCAGATCTATGGCCGGAAGGAGAGGTTTTACAGCTCGTGCCGGCGATAAGAAGGTACAGTTAGCAACAACAAGAAGATAGTGTAAACACGAAGAAAAAAAAGGTAATATATATATGAGATCAAAATTATATAATATATATAGTTCCCGGTTAAGATAACTGCTTGAAGAACAAATGAGCACCGTTGGATGAAGTTGAAGCAAGATCTCGGCCGTCTAAAGTCATTGAGATTCTTCTAGAAGCGGCAGTTCATGACGGTTCCTCGGCACAACATCATATATAGAGAGAGAGAAAGAAAGCTTCCACCGTTTCTATTCGCCATCGAATTCCAGACCTTTGCCATCGATTTGATTTCCTCCCTAAGACACTCTTCGGACAAGTAAGTTTTTAATCTTCGAAATTCCGATTCTAATTTCCGGCAGAACGAAGATTCATATAATTACAGTGAATCAAACTCATTTGTGTTTTGTATAATAATCGTGTCTTTTGTGCAGTTTCTGAGCTGCTGACCGATGTATTGTTTGTGATTTACGCCATTAGGTTAAAGATGCTGATTTATGTCAAAGAAAATTGAACAAGGTAGCATCAGATGGATGGGAGATTTTATCAATATCTTATGTATGAAATTTAGGTGTTTTTATATTTAATTTAGCCACGGTTTATTGCACCAACTTTTATTTATATTACATTTTCTAACTGATTTGATATCTTACTTGGGCCTTGAAGGTCTTTGTTATTTTGGTAAATAATGAGGAAGACCAGTGTCAATTGATCTGAGTAATCACAGATAGCATCCTAGCCTTGCAAATCATAATTTAACAAGTGGTTGTACGTTTCTTTGTTTTTATTAACGCTTTTGTTAAAGTTTAAATGTTTATAACATGCTTCATGACGAATAGTGGGAATTTTAGCTACTCTGTAGTTGGTGGGCTTATCAGATCAGATCCCGGAGTGCATGAATCCATATAGCTACCTTTGCTAAATCCTGAGCCCATGTAATGACCCATCCAGCTAAAGATCACATCCAAATTGGCTTGATTTTGGAAAATTAAAGTTGATTCTGACTGACCATATTATTTGTGTTAGGGGCCAACATGATCCTACAATTGAAGTCAGCAATAGCCGGAGAACCACAGGAAATATTTCTCATAACTGGGATAGGTATGCTTTATAATCAAAAGACCCTCATATAAATCATCAAAAAGTTCTTATTTATTTTGTTATCTACATAATTAACACTTTACTTCCTGCTTGCTAGCATGACTTCAATGGCTGAAGAATATGATATATGTCCTGTTTACGCGGAACCGGTGGCTGGAATGATAAGTATGTTTATAAGAGTGTGGATTCATGACACGGTAAAACACATATAAAAGACGGCATTCTCGAGTTTAGGGTTACTGTAAAAGTTTGGCGTGTCAACCTGCAAACACAATTGACTAAACAGTTTAATATCGGCCCATTAACGTGTTTCAAAGTAAATGGGTCAACAAAAGAACAATATTTATACATATCAGATGTTGTCACTGTAACCCCAAATGACCTCTCATGAACTATTTTCATTGGACAAACTTCCCTTACTAGCTGGTATGGCGTGATTGTTGCTAGTTGTTGAAGGAGATATTATTAACTTATCGTGGTATTCACCATCTGGTATGGTGTTAAGAAGCTTTGTGAACTTGGTGGTAGACTAATGGTAGAATCATTTGATGGAATGGTGTTTTCAAGTGTATTTGTGTGACTGTAACATCAAAAATGGCAATGTTGCTTAATGATTTGTAAACATCTATGGGAATTATTTTTTATTTTTATTATCAGCTTATCATTTTTATTAACTAGTATAAGTTATTTTATTGTTATTAGTATATATGATTATTGGTGGCGGCGGCGGCGGCTTATATCATTATAACATTAAAGTTCCCGTCCACCGGACGGGTATAAAACTAGTTATTTGCGGTTCCCAAATATTTTGGGTGGACGGGTATAAAACTAGTTATTTGCGGTTCCCAAATATTTTGATTGGATGAAACTCAGAATTATGAGCAAGAATCAAGTATGGATTTGTGTATGTTATGATGAACCGGAAAGAACCGCACCCGACTTATTTAGAATCGTATTACAATTAACTTGATCAACAAGTTAATTCTTAATTACACTAAAATCACTAACACATCTTACATGTCAAATTGTATTTTGTTTGTTTGTATTTGTATTTTTCTCAAACTTCTGTCCACTTTTAAAATTTATTATAACATATATTATCTATACTATATATAATACATCAAACAAGGGCGAATTAAGACACCTATTTTTAAGTAATTTACAACACTTAAAGCATGAGGTACATGTGTTAGTAAGGGTAAACTTGTCTTTTAAGCACAATCTATTCAACTTACAAGTTTGGTCCCTCATCTTTAACCATATTATGTTTTCAATTTACGTTGTAAATTAACTTCCCACCATGCTTTATAAACGACTATAACCTTTTCAAACGTTAATATTTTTATAAAAAAAATTACACCATAAAAACGAGCATTTTATTCTCTTTAATTCGGATATGATATTGTTATATAATTTTTTTGATTTTAAATAAATTAATATGTTACTTAGGGGTGTTCAGTGTCGGTTTTGATGGTTTTTAAGTTAAACTTGTGAGTCCAACCGTTAATACTGATTTTTTTGCCTTCCAAAACCAAACTCAACCATTGAAAGTTGAAACCGAATCGTTACCAACGGCCTGGTTCCAATTTGGTTTCATAGTTTAAACTTTAATAATAAATTTAGTTTAAAATAATTATTAATTTAAATGTACCATCAATTTTAACTAAACACCAACATAATATGATACTTGAGAGGATTATAAATAATGATAATTTTAGCCACATAAATGGAAAAAATTAATGGAAGATCTAGAACGTGAAATAATAACAACAAAGATCACAAAATGAATCATACTGCAATTAGGTTAATTTGAAGTTGTATAGCCAAGTTATTTGTAATAAAAAGATTATGTTCAATTAAATTTTAACTATATCTAATATATATTACAAAACATATCTAATAATTAATCATAAAAAACATTAAAATGCATTCAACAATTACAGTCTAGTCTGGTTTCATATGGCCGGTTGCCAGTATAAACCGCGAACCTATCATTTACTACGTTTTGAAAATTTTGAAACCGACCAACAAACTGAAAGTAAAAAAAGAAAAAGAAAAAAGAAGTCAAACCAATGATCGGTTTAAACGATTTCAAGGTTTTAACCGAACCATAAACACTTATATTTGTTATGTGATTAACAGGTTCAAACACCCGCTGCATCGCGCGAGCACCCGTCTAGTTAATTAATACTTACTATAATTAAGTAAATTATTTAAAGCAAAAAACAACAATATAAAAGATGAGAGAAAGTTATCAGAAACATTCAAAATTTGAATTTAAAATAGCATGATTTTCAGAATTAATTAAATCTCTATAGTAATAAAAGAAAGGTGTCAATAAGAAAAAGCCTCTCCCCTGACAAGTGGCATGTTCTCCGGTATAATCAGTATTTGGTCGACGGTTACAGAGTTAAACAAAATAAATATCATGTATTAAAAAGAAAATTCTCAAATAAAACATAGCCCACTGTTAATCAAACCCTAATCCCTAATTTCTTTGTCTCCTTCAATAGCCATCGACAGAAGACCGTCTCGTCCTTCCTTCCGATCAATTGCTTTCGAGATACATTTCTGGTAAGCCCTAATCCCTAATTCAGGCGTTTATAGATAAATCATCGGATACAGTTTTTTAATTTTGTTTAAATTGTAAATCGGTTCTCTTTTTTTATGCATTTGGGTTTTGTCAAAAATCTCTAATCAAATCCTTTTAATGTTTCGTTTATATTATTGTTAAAAAATATAGATTACAGATCTGCATATTAGTGGAGATATAGCTTTAAACACAAATTCATCACTTCTTATTAATTTAATTTATTTTTTTATAATTTAGGTTTTCTTCCAATTAATCACATGCTGAATTTAGATGCAAGTTTTACAATTCAGTCTGCATTTATAGTTTTACTGTGTTTTATTCTAATTGATATTATTGATCACGGTTCATTTTCCGAATCATAATGTGTATATTTATTTTATTATATTTATCTAATCATTTTATAAATCAACTAATTCAAGAACAATACTTAAATAGATATTGTAATATGTTTTATTCTAATTGATATGGTAGATGGTGTTTAAGCTAAACAATTTTATTCATATTCATTAATTGTATTTAAGTTAATAATTTGTTATCCTCAAGGTTGTAATTCAAATTAAAAAAATATATATATATATATATAACTGTTTAAAACTGCTTTATGGCGTTTTATTATTAAATAAATGGTTAAAACTGCTTTTATGCAGTTTCTTTGCACATATTTAGCTTAACCGACTTAAGTTGGTTTTGCACGATCTTGTTTTGTTGATGACTAAATACCTTTAAAATATGAACCCTCGCACAAACATACTCATTCCTATCTGGTTTCTATTTGGAAAATATTGGTGTCAGTGTTACTCCAAAAACGAGTTCCAGGTATATTATACTTATTATATCATATTTCTTTTCTTTACACGAATTCATTCTATTTTGATACATAACTTTGGGATATATACAGGTTACTTGACAATTCTGACATTACAAAGTTGAGTGTACTTGATGTAACCCTTGATGCTACTATTAAGGTTCGAATTGTCAAGTTGTGTAAGCTACCTTCATTCAAGCATCCTAAGGCTATGTTTGGGATTCCTTATATACACCTCCTTTTCACTTATAAAAGGAGTTTTTGATAAGTTACTCTCCTCTAACTTATCAAAACTCCTTTTTCCTTCTTTAAAACCTTAAAAAAGTCACATTAACCAAACATTATTTTAACTTACAAAAGTTAATAAGTTATAAGGAGCTAAAAATAAGGAATCCCAACCACCCCCTAATGCTACTCGCGCAATATAATTGATCCTTATGGATGAGGAGGTAACTTTTAAATTGTTCATTTAAATATTTAATTATTTAATGATTATCCTTTACAACTTACAATTCATTCCTTTTTAGGGTACCAAGATTCAAGCAACTGCTATGAATGATTACTCATGCAAGCATGAAAGATTTTTTGTTGAGAAAGAATGTGTTTTTATTCAGAAGATTGCCATGGGTGACAACCTTTCAAGCTATCGATTGACAAGTCATCCTCATACACTGTTTTTGAATTTCGATTCTTTTGTTAAGAGGTGCAATGATCCTGTTGGATCTTTACATGGCTTCTCATTCATCGACTTTGAAATGCTTTAGAACAATTCTTTAACTTAGAATTATGTTGTTGGTAAGTAGTAATATAACTTATATTATGTAATTTTCATTATTGTCATGTATGCCATTACATTATTTTACACTAACATACTGTGTTTTCTTTACCTTGTAGATATCATCGGGTATTTTTATACATATTTTGACATGGTTGATCACAAAACAAAAAATGGTATGAAAAAGAAAATGAATCCTCAAGTTTGTGACTCAGGGTACGTTATTTTAAATTCCCTTATTTGTAATATATCAATTATGTTACTTAAATTGCATAAAAAAATTATTGTGAAATTTTATTTTATATTTGGTTATGTAGGTCGCGTACTATTTTTGTTACGTTGTGGGAAAGCTATGCTGAGAAGATTAGTGATTTCATGTCACAAAATCATGCTGCTGCTTTGCAATTTGGAAGATTTAGTTATTCGAATGGTTTTAATTTTTATTATTAATGCATTATTCATTCATCATACTTGCCTTTTGATAGTTTTGATAACTCTTTATTTTACATCCCCAGAGGCGCGTATGTTTCTTATTCCTTCCAAGCTGGTTGTACCTTGTACGTCAACAATGCCATTGCCGAGAAAAGAGCTTTTAAAAAGGTACCATGTCTTTATAGAAAATAGAGATATTGTTGTAAAAACCAAAGAAGGATCTTTAATATATATTAGCGAGCTACATCCATCTTACCTTGCTCTTCAGTATCCATTGTTATTTCCTTACGGTGAAGATTGCTATAGAGTTGATATATCTCGTAGAGGTGTTGGTTCATCTACATCAACCAAACAACAAAATTGTATAATGAGGGAGTTCTTTTCTTATAGAACTCAAGATAGGATGGGCGTGTTCTCACTAAGTCTAAATTCTAGACGGCTTTTCCAACTGGTGTTAGTGGATGGGTACACTATTATCTAGAGACTGAATTACATACCTCGTCAACAAGAGGAGCTAAGATTTGAAAGTTTTGAGAATTTACGTAATTTGTAATGTTGGTTGGTTTTCATGAACTTGTAAAAATATTTGAGTTTGTTGTTTTGGGGTATGTATGTTTAAATAATCAATGACTTATGTTTTCAAAATATGTACTAAATATGTTTTGGGTGACTAAATATTATGAATATGTATATGTATGCATCATGAAAGTTTATTTCTTATTTACTGTAACCTGAATTGCTGTTAGTTGTAAAATTGTTATTAGTTAGTTGTAATATTAATACAAATGTAATGTTAATTTGTGTTGGCTGATCATATTTTTGTGATTATAAAACGTGTCAATTTTGTTAGGTTTGAAGTTTGAACTTTAATGGAGTAGGACATTCTGTTGGTAATAAGTTATATTAGTTAATTGTAATATAATACAAATAATCATGAGAATATATTACTATATTTTGTAGCTGTATTTTCGCTTTATTTTAGATCCAATTTAGTAAGTTTACATTAAAAAAATATAAAACGTATCAATTTGATTAAAATGAAAATTATAAATGTAAAATTGTGAAAATATAATTGTATTTATATGTAAATTAATATGCTTACAAGATTTATTGTACCCAAACCCGTGTATCACACGGGATTATAACCTAGTTACAATATATTTGATTAGAACTAATGGGTTATACAAATTAAACACATGATCCAAGGATATTAAGGATTAAGGAGAATAGAAATTAGAAAAATAAGAGGGAAATTAAAACTAGGAAGGCATGTACTTAGGACACGTCATCTTTATTTTTTATTTTTTTTATAAAAATAGTCAGATTAGATATTACCTCACTCTTCATGAAATATAAAACCTAAAAATGGAAAATGGTAGATATACATTTAACCCATTGATGTGTGGTTCCAACTTTACACGAAGTTTCGTACCACTTAGAAGAGAATCATTGTGTACTATATACTAACTATGGAACAACATGAAAATTTGCTTATTATTTCATTATTTACTTTTAAAGTTATTGTTACCAACATTTTTTTAAAGCATGCTACACAAAATCAACATAAGTTGAAATGTCACATCCCTATATGTCTTTTAAACTGGATGGTGGATTAATTAGTCATGCTATTTTAAGTTTAAGCCTAAAGCCAATCCATTTTTAGTTGTAGACCAGACATGTAATCCCCTTGGTTGTTGGTATGCACAAATGTCTATTATTTTTGCTATAAAATACCATCTGTTTATTGTGAAGTTTGTTCCTAGGGTTATATTTTCTAAAGTGATGGTTAATCGTCTGAAACGAACAAAATCATGCATTCTCATAAGTTTTTGCCTGAAGCCATTTAAATAAATACTTTAGTTAAACCAGTCACCCGTGATTTTTCTTAATAATCATGTATTTCCGTTACGTGCATATAATCTATTCTCAAAATGTAAATGAAAAAAGAAAAAAAAGAAACATTTTTTCATATTTAGAAAATCGTTATTCATTTTTAATCTACATGTTTTATTATCTTTTAAAATAAAATATAACATATCATATTTAGAAAATCGTTATTCATTTTTCATGGGTTGATGTTGCGGTGGATGTTATTGTTTACTCGTTTTACTACAAATTTTATAAAAGTTGTTCCGGTTATTTTTTACATTTTTTATTTTATAAAATCAACGAAAGATATCCGAACCAAGTCTACTAAAATATCCAATTATCCTAATGTAACCGACCACAATAATATCGAAATTCAAGTTAGCGTGGGTTCTCATTCATCGTAGGACAACCGATCACTTTGAATCTAAACGACCAAACAAACGGGCAAACAAGTGTTTTTTTTATATAACATTAAAAAAAAAACCCTAGATCTATTTGTAAAACACTCATCTATAGGGGTGTGCATAAATAGGTCTGAAGAGGTAGGTCCCAGCAGAGGTGGTTAGGACCCGCAAGACTCCTTAAAAGGAGACGTCTGCGCAGTTGAACACGCAAGATTCCTTAAACGGACGTCTGCGCAGTTGAACCCGCAGACTTCACCATAGGGACGTCTGCGCCGCGACCTACCAAACCCGCAGGACTCACCACGCTCAGAGTTGTGACGACCTCACAAGCGGTACGCAAGCTGGTCCCGCAGGAAATGCCTCCCTATGGTTTCCAAGTATCCCCTGTTCCCGCAGGTGCGGATACCCGCCATTAGGGACTGGCCACCCGCGCAGCATGGCTACACGCATAAAGGCTCCAACTCGTAATAATTCAGTAGTCACCTGAAGAAGGAATGAGCAAAGCCGGGAACATTCCCGCATAAAGGCGGGAGGGGGAAAACTCCCGCCTAAATGAGCCAGTCCGTATAATAATGGAGGATCTTTTGTGTGATACCTGACGAGGTATGGACAAAAGATCTGACCAACGATACGACAGCTCACTGACAGCAGCATAGCAACACGCCACAGCACTGTGACCATTAGCCGCCGCCTGCTCACCAACTCCTGCCATACCACGTGCCTAGCCTGTAGTTGGTGGAAAAGGAAAAGTGAACAGCACGCCTGGTCACTGTCAGCCGCTACCTATCCACCAATTACCAGCAGAGCACGTGCGTAGGCCACAGTTGGCAGAGTAATAGGCCGGCTAAACCTCCTTGGAAACCCACCTTCGGCTATAAAAGACATCAAATGGTAATATCATTTCATCATCTAATATCTTGTATAATTTACCTGATAACTGCTCTAGTATTCTTAATATACTTTTATATTCAAAGAGTAATATAGACTGATTCTCACGCCGGAGGGTGGTCACAAGGAGGAACCCCCCCTTTCTTAGTGACGAGCTCACGGTGTCTGTTTTGCAGGTTATCGGAAGAACCATCTTGCCGGAATTAACCCCTCGTGGGAAACGTCTATCTAACCCTCAGGTTACTCGTAATCTGTCGGGGTTCGACTGGTGTTTCTTCATTGGCGCCATCCGTGCATAAAGCTAGAACTTTATTTTTCTCCAGTTTTTTCAAAAACTTCTGGAAAGATGGTTAAGGATACTTCGGTCCCGAAACCGAGTAACCAAGAGAGTCCGGTAATTATGACCCCAGCTACAAGGGGGAATACCGAGTACACAAACTTTACGAACACTACCCCAGCCACCCAAGCCGGGGCAAGTGAAGTAAATAATCAGACACTGGGATTCACCGATACCCAGTTAGAAAATCAACAGACGAGGCTCCCCTGCCAAACACTCGATGAGGTTAAAGCGTGGGCCGAAGCACGTCAAAAAGAGTTCCAAGCTGAGTTGGATGAACGTTTACGTTCAATCCAACAAGTGGAAGAATTCGAGTACGATGATGATTCGGAGGAATCCGAGGAAGACGCGAACCCTCGTCATAGGGCGAAAGGGAAGCGTAAAGAAACGGATTCCCAACCGAGAAGGCGTTTTGGAGAAGCATTCAGTCCAATAAACGTGGGCAACAGCCCACGGGACTTCTCCAAAACATTCACGCCAACTGCGGCAAGGGCGGGAACGTCCAAATTCGCAAGGGACATTGCGGAAGCAATCGCCCCAAGAAGTGCCAAACAAATGTCCAACATAGGCACGTACGATGGTATTTCTGACCCTGACGATCACATGAACAGATTCATCGCGGGGGCGACCGTCAGTAACTGGACGGAACCCACGTGGTGTTATATGTTCCAAATGACGCTGGTCGGGGCAGCTAGAGCGTGGTTCGACCGTCTGCCGGTCCACCACATCTACGATTGGGCAGACTTCCAACAGAAGTTCAACCAACACTTTAGTCAGCAAAGAAAGTACACTGAGGAGCAGTGGACAATCCTCAAGTGCGTCCGAGAGGAGGAAGAATCTTTGCCTGACTTCATCACTCGCTTCAACTCGAAGAAGCTAAGCCTGGGCAACGTTAGCGAAGATCTCGTTCGCGCCGCTTTCATCCAGGGCGCAAACGACCCGGAACTCATCCGCACCCTGACGGGCAAAGATGGCATGCCATCCACATGGGATGCCATCATGACCGCAGCTAAACGCTTTGCGGAAACCGAGAGGCAACTGGGTAGAGATCTTCCACAAAGTACGAACCTCTACACCCAGAAGACGAGGGAAAACAACGTCCTTACCGCCCGATTAAACAAAAAGCGGAAGCTGGGCATTTGGCAGTCAAGGGTAAACTTTGACACCCCGTCCGGCTTCCAACATCGGTTGGGCGGAAGAGATAACGTGAAACCGGAGAAGAACTCCAGGTGGACGCCACTCACAAAGAGTGTGTCCGAGATATTCGCCACGGAGGAGCTCCCGTGGCCGAAGGCTCCATACATCCGACATCGCCACAATGCTGACCGGAGAAAGTATTGTGATTTTCACAAAACCAAAGGTCACAACACTGAAGAATGCTTAGACGTAAAGGACTTGATCGAAGCATTTGTCAAGGATGGGACACTCGCGCACCTTGTGGCGAAGTGAGCGTCGAGCAGGCTGATGCGTGAACCCCAGCTGGGGAAACGCACGAATAAAATCGCAGCTTCAACGGAGACTACATACTGCGTAAACAACGAGATCCCGAACAAGATACATGTCGGCTCGATGGTGCTCCCATCCAAGCCACGTTTAATGGGAGCTCAATTATACAGTTTATGTAGATCAATTCCAAATTTGTAAAGAAAAGGCCTAGAGCCACTTCTAATGGAAACGATTCTCCTTCAAATTAAAGCTGATGATTTTACATTTTTATTTTATGAACTTTGCACATGGAGATGCCGGTATCCGCCGCATCAAGTGAAGAATCGCTGCGCAGGGAAGGCGGCAAAACCCGCACAAACCCAAAAACATCAAACCTTCACGCAGGTCAGTTAAAGGGGAAAGGTTCAGCCATCCCACTATGTGAAAGTGCCGGTATATCCGCATGAATCCTAGTAGAAGAAGCTGAACACTAACCTATTAACAACCACGCGTTGAACGGTCGATTTGAACACTAATGCCGGTAGTCATCGCATCAAGTAAAGAGTCGTTGCGTGGGGAAGGCGGCAAAACCCGCATAAAACCAAAAAACGACAGGACCTTCACGCAGGTTAGTTAAAGGGGAAAGGTTCAGCCATCCCACTATGTGAAAGTGCCGGTATATCCGCATGAATCTTGGTAGAGGAAGCTGAACATTAACCTGTTAACAACCACGCGTTGAACGGTCGATTCGAACACTAATGCCGATATTCACCGCATCAAGTGAAGAATCGTTGCGTGGGGAAGGCGGCAAAACCCGCATAAACCCAGAATGACAAGACCTTCATGCAGGACAGTTAAAGGGGAAGAGTTCAGCCATCCCACTATGTGAAAGTGACGGTATACCCGCATGAATCCTGGTAGCGGAAGCTGAACATTAACTCATTAACAACCGCTCGTTGAACGGTTAAAAGTCATTATGAGGATAAGGAAAAACCTATGCGCAGGTCAGACAGGTAAAGTTTAGCCATCCTACCAAGTGCAAGTGCCGGTCCTATCCGCACATTCACAAAGGGGGAAGCAAAACTTCAACCTACTGTCAACCACATTCAAGGTTAACTTATTCTAAACACTTGGGAAATCGCTAATTTAAACTAAGTATGCAAGTCATATAAGGTTTATAAAGCAATGAACCCAAAGGAAATAACAGTCATATCCACAAAAAGATTTGTATTTCACAAAGATATATTACAAAGAATGGCTGGGTAACTACCCGCCTACAAAATAAAATCTAGTCTATCCTAGCAGCGGGAAGGGATCTTCAGAATCAAGCTTCAGGACCACTTCCACTTGGACCCGCCCCATCAGTAGAGCGTGGCGGTTCAAGGAAAGCCTTGAGGATAGCAACTCCATCATCAGCAGCAGCGACTTCCATCACCTTCTCCACCACCGGATGCGGGAAGGCGGCATATTGGTTCACCGCTTGGTCATATGCAGCTTCGGTGTCCGCATCGAACAAAGGGAAGTTAGAAGGCGGGACGCCTTTCTCAACGAACCCTAGACCAAGCAGGAAGCCGGCCTTTTCCCCATCCTCATGAGAAGCGTTGAGGGCTGCGCTCATGGCGTCATCGTAAGTAGTCTCTGAAAAGACCCGATGCACAACCTACAAAGAAAATACAAGTGTCAAACACATTTTCTATGAACAAAGGAAAGCGTGAAGACATAAAGCTAAACATACCTGAGACAACGCTTCTCGAAGAAGCCATTCCTTGGCAACCAGAGCTTCTTTAAGGGCGGCTTGAGCTTGGATGCAGGCGCGTTCGGCTTCGCTTTTGTTAAGGTTGGCAAGTAGCACTTCCTTTGCGGCAGCCTCTTCGACGCCCTTAAGCTTCCGCTCGGTATGGTCAAGCACGCCCCTCTGGTCCAAGATCTCCTGGAGCTTCTTGGCATCTTCCATCGCCAAGGCATCATGAGCACGTTGGAGAGCCTCTAATTTGGCCTTGAGCTCCTCGTTCTCCACGCGTAAAGGCTCAGCAACGGCTTCAGCCTTGGTGGCCCTCTCGGTCGCGTTCCTCGCAGTCTCCTTAGCCAGCCGAAGCTGTTCGTTAACAGCTTGGGCAGCCTTGGAGCGGGCCTCGAGTCGCGCTTGAACCTCAACCTCGAGGGCCTTGAAGGCCTTCTCCTTCTCCGCAGCAGCTGCGGCTAACTGTTGGTTCTCCTCCCGAAGAGCCCGCGCTTGAGATACTTCCTTGGCGCGAGCTGCTTTCAACTTGTCGTTTTCACGACAAAGCAGCTCGACGCGCGGCTGCATCCGGGCCTGGAGAACCCGAAGCTCATTGGTTAGCCTACCCTCCTGGTAGCTAGCCATGGCTTCCCCCAACGCACCATGGGGAGCAGCGTGGCGAGCCCATTCCACGCACTCCACAGGGGTACGAAGGGTTGTTCCTCGGCGTATGTTCCATCGTGTAACATACACTTTATTGGAATCCGACACTGCAAAAGAAACAAAGCAGTAAGGAAAAAGATGAAGAAAAAATATAAAGGCCAAAATAACCCTATGCACCTGTAGGGTCGATCACAGGCCGATAGCCACCAAACCCATCACCTGAGCCTAAGGGAAATCCATCCAAAAGGTCGGGCAGATGGGAAGGTGACAAAGATTGGCGAGAAGCCCTGCGCGTACCTGATGGGCCGGCCGTCGTGGCCGGTGGCGGAGGCATAGTAGCGGCCGCCGTGGTCGCTGCCGTGGTCGCCGCCGCGGTCGCCGCCGCAGAATCCGCAGCAATCGTAACCGCCGGCTCGGTGAAAGATGCTGTAAAAATCGCACTTACCACCGGCGGTGACGTCATCTCGGCTGGAACAGTCGGCTCAAAGGAGTGAGCGACTGATCCAGCGGAAGCAGGCGCAGGCGCCTGGGTCGTCGCCTCAGGTAGGCTGACCGAGCCTACCGTCATCGGCGGAGTGGTACTCCTCTGCGCTACACCCTGGAATGCGTCAACATCTACGCCTGCACAAGAAGATAAGTGTTTCAATAAATTTAGAAAGTGAAGTCTACAAAGAAGGATGTTTGTACTTACGGGTTCTCTTGAGCTTGAACGTACGGACGGGCGGGGACGAACCCGATGGAGCCGGTCTCTTGGTGCCGGTCACCGTCGTCGTCATTGGTTCTCCGGAGGTAACAGTCGTAACCTCCGGAGCAGTGGTCTTCTCACCACCGGGGGTCCCCGCCACCTCTTCATTATCTGACTCGGTGTCAGATAGGAGCACTGGATCGGCTGTGGAGGCCGCTTTCTCCTTCCCTTTCCCGCCAGCAGCCCTCTTCTTCCGCACCAGCGGAGGACCATCTGCGGATTCCTCAGAAGAAGACAGGATGTCAGGAATTCCAGCAGCGGGTAGAGCATTGAGGGGTGGAGGAGAGAATAACGCCTTACCTGGCCGCCGGTGGCTCAGGATCTCGTGGCCCAGCGGATAGACCTCCACAAACCGATCCGCTGTTTGTTCCAGGATGGGCAACTCGTTCTTGTCTAAAGCACGAGTACCCACCCTCACGGGACCGTCAGCTTCCCGCGGGTACAGGAGCGACTCCAAATCGTTCCCCTCTGAAAGAAAAGAAACAGTTAGAAGACAAACTCATATCGGCAAGAAAGACAAAACATACCATAAGGAATAGAATTCAAACCGTATTCGAGAAGGATGGGAAACCGAGACGCCTCCTTCCATACCCGGCTCATCCCCAGCATCACCATCCCGGACTCCGGAAACCGGTAAACCGGAGACTGGACCCGAGATATCTTCGCGAACCATTCCGCCTCCTGGTAGCTGGAAGCATGAAGGCTCGGAAGCGCTTGCCCGTTCTTAAACTTCATGGCAATGGGGATGGCGCGGGCAGAAATGTAGAAGAACTCCCGCTTCCACGATCGGAGACTGCGCTCGGTCGCGCAAATCTTCAAACCCTTAATACGGGTTGACAGGGTGTACCACCCCTGGATGCACCTCCAAGTATAGAAGGTCATCAGGCGGTCCACATAGGGCTCAATACCCAGAATCCGGCACACCCACTCGAAGTGCCGGATCTTGGCAATCGCCATCGGATGCACCTCGGTCAGGTACACACCATGCCTCTCCAGGACACGGTACACAAACTTTGTCAATGGGAACCTAAGGTTCCCATAAACAAAGAATGCAGCATATACCCCGATCTTGCCACTGGGGGCATCGTACACAGTCTGCTGAGGTTCAGGAAACTCAGGCTCAAGAGACTCAAGCATGAATTTCCTGACAACATACTGGTACAGATCGATAGGTAGAGCACACTGGCACTCGCCAGCAGTACTCCTATCGTCGGCTACAGCTTCAGCATCATGGGAAGACATATTGCAGAGGAAGAAGAAACGATTTCGGAGGAATGCTCAACTGAATAAGGGAGTATTCACCAGAAATTGCTTTAGAGATGAAGAGAAGAAGTAAATGTGTGAATTACAAAGGACCATCTTCCCCTTTATATAGTGATCGCAATTAATGCGGTGAATTTAATGCGAAGGAGAGAGAAATTGAAGGTGCAATGAAACCGTGACATGTGGCACCGGGCAAGCTGGCAACAGCTGTTGACAGGACGAATGCGGCCACGCGCCCGAAAAATCGCGCCCACGCGCCGTAAAAAGCGACTAGAATGACCAAATAATGTCACGTCGCCATAACTTCCAGCACGTCCTGACACAGTCAGAAGAAACCGTCGCACGACGACTGTTCTTATCCTTTCACCAACTTTTCAAATTTCAAAAATTCAAAAAAAAAAAAAAAAAAAAAAAAAAAATCGAAAAGTAAGCGGGAAAAACCCCTTACCCTGGCTATCCAGTTGCCCGTAAGACGGCTGCGGGTATAGTGTTAAGGCAAAACCCTTCACATACCTAGCACCCGCGGGGAACAGAGGCCAAGAATACCCAACTATGAAGTCGAGTGCGGGTACAGTGTAAAGGCAAAACCCTTCACATACCTAGCACCCGCAGGGAACGGAAACCGGAAAAACCCAATTATGAAGCCGGGTGCGGGTACAGTGTAAAGGCAAAACCCTTCACATACCTAGCACCCGCAGGGAACGGAAACCGAAAAAACCCAATTATGAAGCCGGGTGCGGGTACAGTGTTAAGGCAGAACCCTTCACATACCTAGCACCCGCAGGGAAGTGAAGCCGAGAAAATCTTGGCATTCCACCCAACTACAAAACGGGCACAGGTACAGTGTTAAGGCAAAACCCTCCACATACCTAACACCCGTAAAAAGTCATACCTCGGCACCAAATTGTAAGACGGGCGCGGGTACAGTGTTAAGGCAAAACCCTTCACATACCTAGCGCCCGCAGGGGATTAAAACGCCAGGAACACCTCGGCAACCATAAGTCAGGTGCGGGTACAGTGTTAAGGCAAAACCCTTCACGCACCTAGCCCTGCAGGGATTTAACGCCAGGGATACCTTGGGAGTAAAGTAACTAATAAGACGAAGTGCGGGTACAGCGTCAAGGCAAAACCCTTCGCATACCGAGCACTCCATGGGAATTGAAACCAAGAAGGATCTTCTGGGCCATGCTTGCAGAAACGGGATTAACATCCCCGCATAGCGGGAACGTCAAGAACTAGATTGTTTGAAACTTCAGGATGGAATTGGTGGTTATAACATGATTGATCACTATGTTCAAAACCACCAAGACCTCATGGAGAATCTACACAAAAGGTTCTAAACGCTCCTGACTTGCGGGGAGGTTACAGACCTATCCGCATCATCCCAGAGATCAAGCAGAACATTGGGAAATTCTGCGTGACATTGGGAAACCCGTGGGTAAGACTTCCCGCGGAAAACCCATAAAACTAAACCCTTTTCAAAAACCCCTTGCTTAAGTCCAAAAGTTCACCTCACTTTATTAAACATTCATGAGAAGAACATTGGACTGGGGGGACTTGAAGAGGTAGGTCCCAGCAGAGGTGGTTAGGACCCGCAAGACTCCTTAAAAGGAGACGTCTGCGCAGTTGAACACGCAAGATTCCTTAAACGGACGTCTGCGCAGTTGAACCCGCAGACTTCACCATAGGGACGTCTGCGCCGCGACCTACCAAACCCGCAGGACTCACCACGCTCAGAGTTGTGACGACCTCACAAGCGGTACGCAAGCTGGTCCCGCAGGAAATGCCTCCCTATGGTTTCCAAGTATCCCCTGTTCCCGCAGGTGCGGATACCCGCCATTAGGGACTGGCCACCCGCGCAGCATGGCTACACGCATAAAGGCTCCAACTCGTAATAATTCAGTAGTCACCTGAAGAAGGAATGAGCAAAGCCGGGAACATTCCCGCATAAAGGCGGGAGGGGGAAAACTCCCGCCTAAATGAGCCAGTCCGTATAATAATGGAGGATCTTTTGTGTGATACCTGACGAGGTATGGACAAAAGATCTGACCAACGATACGACAGCTCACTGACAGCAGCATGGCAACACGCCACAGCACTGTGACCATTAGCCGCCGCCTGCTCACCAACTCCTGCCATACCACGTGCCTAGCCTGTAGTTGGTGGAAAAGGAAAAGTGAACAGCACGCCTGGTCACTGTCAGCCGCTACCTATCCACCAATTACCAGCAGAGCACGTGCGTATGCCACAGTTGGCAGAGTAATAGGCCGGCTAAACCTCCTTGGAAACCCACCTTCGGCTATAAAAGACATCAAATGGTAATATCATTTCATCATCTAATATCTTGTATAATTTACCTGATAACTGCTCTAGTATTCTTAATATACTTTTATATTCAAAGAGTAATATAGACTGATTCTCACGCCGGAGGGTGGTCACAAGGAGGAACCCCCTCCCTTTCTTAGTGACGAGCTCACGGTGTCTGTTTTGCAGGTTATCGGAAGAACCATCTTGCCGGAATTAACCCCTCGTGGGAAACGTCTATCTAACCCTCAGGTTACTCGTAATCTGTCGGGGTTCGACTGGTGTTTCTTCAAGGTCCGGACAGAAAAACCCGAAAAAGACCGAAACCCGGACATGCTCTTTAGCATTCGGGTTTTCATCTGGTCAGGTATTCAAGGAAATTCGGTTTCAGGTCGGGTATTGGGCCATGACCCAGGTTAACCGAACTATGTAAGGAGCGACCCAAATCGTGTAATCAAGTATAATAACATATTTAAAACACTTATTTGGTTCCATATTGGTTGGCTGCTAACGATACAAAATCTGGTGACGTCCCAATCGACGTCAGTGTTGGTGAGGTTTTGTTCCGATCGACGTTAGTGTGGGTGAGGATTTGTTTCGATGGCTTATACTTGCATCTTACAAGGACGACGTAAGTGACGTGAGATACAAAATCACAGGTTTATATGGACACCGGAGAAGTACATGAATCATTAATGGCCGGAGAAATGGTTTTCTTTGAAAGAAACGTAGGCAATGAAGAAATATAATGAAATAATTAACTAGTAAAAGTAATCTTTCTTTATCCATCATATACCAAAAGCCAAAGTTTTCTATATGTATGCTACTCATTTATAAAGAATTTTAATTAAAAAGTAAAAAGTTATAAAATACAAGTGCATAAAATGTAAGCTGAAATAATAATATAATAATACATTGAAAACCTGATACGTTGCATGCGTGTACAGTGTAAAGCCATACCTAACGTATCAAAATAATAATTACTAATTTATGTTTTTAAAGTGTTTTCTTCTCTATATTCTCTGTCCCACCTAACCCTTTCTTCTACATCACATTCATAAAGACTCTCATTGAGACTTGAGGATGATATCCAAGCTTGAAGTTCAATTGGTTTCGGTCTTTTCTATCTACCCGGAGTCGGGTTTCGGTCCGGGTCTGGTCGGTCTACACAGATGAACACCCTTACTCATCTCCCCTTGTGCAGCCTCCACTCTCTCTCCACAGAACCACCGTCGGCGTTCGGCTCCCATCTATTCCTCCACGGCACTCATCAGTTGGTTGTCATCGTCAGTCACGCCTCCACGGCACTCGTCTGTTAACGTTCTTGCTTGCAAAAACCAGAAAATTTGTATAGGTTAATTAGTTAAATGCATAATATTCTGTCAATTGGGCCACACTTTTCTACAAATCGTACAACCTAGTTTTGTATTATAAGGTATTTTTATTATTAAAATAGGTGGGTATTTATTTTCTTTAGGTTTTCGGATATCCGAATCACTAACCTACTGGATATCCGAAAGGTCCGTCGGATATCCGAAACTTCGAATATCCGCTTTTGAACAGCCCTACCCATTATAGAATGTTGTGAATTTCAATGGAATTCATCTGTTTGCCTATAATCATTAATAAAGTAATCAACTTGTACTCATTTTTTTAAAGAAATTTTTACCATTAAATAATAAATGATATAGATGATTTTTATGTATTATGACTTTTGGGAAACCTGATATCATCTGAAGTTTCAATTATTCCTTCATTCATATCGATGTTAATGCTATTCCTTCCTTGTTAGACTGAGGGGTGTGGGGGTTTCAATAGGGGCGCTAGAGTCTCTCCGCTCGCGCCCCCAGGCGCTAACACCACACCATCAGGGGCGCTAGAGGGCAAATAGAGGCAGGCGTGAGCTTGGTAGCGGGAGAAAAGAGAGAGAGGAAGTCACATTGTTTTTAGCAAAAAGAGCCGTATTAAATTAAAAAAAAAATATTTTCTTAAACTTTTAATATATACCTTTATAAAATATACTCCATTTCACAATTATACACCTTTTCTCCTAAAATCCTCTCAAAATTAACAAAAAAAAATGTCGTGGTTCTCGTTTGATTCTGACTCCTCCGAAGAGGATGATTTGCTTCTTCAAGTAGAGGGAGTTTTGACTGCAACCGTGGTGGATCTTTTGCAAAATCAAGCCCAGCAACCTCGAGTCCCGAGAGTTAGAGCACCACCTCGTGATCGTGATCGATCGGATGCTAACGATACTTTGATTAGGCATTATTTTAGCCCTCAACCGGTATACGAGGAGTCGGATTTTCGAACTCGTTTCCGAATGAGCAGACAATTGTTCATGCGTATAGCAAGTGATTTAGAGGCACGGTATCCCTTTTTTCAACAAAGGGAGGATGCTAGGGGTCTCCCCGGTTTTACCTCTCTTCAAAAATGCACGGCTGCTATCTGTCAATTAGCGTACGGCACTTCGTCGGACGCTTTGGATGAGTATTTACAGATGTCGAAAAGGGTTGCACGTGAATCCCTTCATTTTTTCTGCCAAGGTAAAAAACATTAATTTTAGTTTTTATTAAATATTTATTACATTTTTTAATATATAGTATATGTTTATAGATTATTTTAATGCCTATAACTATAGATATATATATATACTTATATCGTATTTATATACGTAGGAGTCATATCGATTTACTCTCGGAGATATCTGCGTAAACCTACAATGTATGACATCCAACGCATATATGAGGTGCACGCAGAAAAACATGGTTTTCCTGGGATGCTAGGTAGCCTCGATTGTACGCATGTTGGATGGGCTATGTGTCCAACGGCCTGGCGAGGTCAGTTCCACCTTGGTGATCATGAAGGGCCGACCCTTATACTTGAGGCGGCGGTGTCACAGGATCTTTGGTTTTGGCATGTTTTTTTTGGTGTTGCTGGGTCAAATAACGACCTTAATGTTATCGATCAGTCACATTTGATCAACGACCTTATCGACGGGGTTGAACCACCTCAAGCTTTTGTTGCAAATGGAGAACTCTTCAAGTACGAGTACTATCTGGTCGATGGTATTTACAACGAATGGGCTTTGTTAGTGAAAGCTTTTACAGATCCAATCGCCGATAAACAGAAGTATTTTACGAAGAAGCAAGAGTCTGCTAGAAAAGATATTGAAAGAGCTTTTAGAGTTCTGAAAAAACAATATTATGTGCTGGCGAACCCGATACGTTATTGGACTCGGGAGAGGATAATGGACGTCGTCTACACGTGTCTGATCCTACACAACATGACGTCAGAAGACGAGGGCAAAGCTATCTGCCAAAACTACCAAGGTGACATTCCGCCACAACCGTCCACAATCAGTGATCAACAAAGACTTCATAACATAGCAAATATCAAGAGCCGTGAGACACACGGGAATCTTCGACGTGAGTTGGTTGAACATTTGTGGGCAAGGCGACACGATGATCCTGTATTAGATTAGTGTTATTATTAAGTATTATTGTTTGTTTAATTTTTAGTATGTTTTTTTTTGTAATTTAAATTTTAGATATTAATGTGTTTTTTTATTAATGTGTGTTTTTTTAATATTTTATGTGTTTTTTTAATAATATGTTATTTGAATATATTTATAAAAAAAATAAAAAAAATTTCGTTGGAGCCCCTCCACACCAGGGGCCAGGGGCTCCACCAGGGGCTCCAACACCCCCCTTATTCAGTTTATCTCTCTGCCACACGTCATAATATTATTGGTTCTTGGCTCTGCTTGAGCCCCCACTAAAGCCCCCACACCCCTTAGTCTTATTGGCCTTTAGGGCTCATTTACAAATCCGTCGATCTAGAGTTGAATGTTGTGAATTCCAATGGAATTCATTTGTTTATTTAATAAACCATATTTATTTATTTATTTATTTAACTACTAACATAGAAAGTGACTTTGGGAGATAACGGAAGAGGTTTGCGTCAAAAGCTTTTAGTTTGCCTTGCCGTCCTCATTTCTGCTGTGGTTGTGTCGTCTATCATCATATGGGTGATTCTTAGTCAATGGCTTGGGTCGAATCCTTGTAACATCCTAAAATTTTCATATTGATAAATAAAAGAAAGTCATGTTTAGTAATTTCACGTTTTAGTTATTTAATGTCGAGTAAGGAACGGGTCTTGGGCTTAGTTATTTTATGAACTCGGCCTGTCTCGACCCGTAGGAAGCCAACCCGAGCCTAACCAAACCCGTAGTATATAAACGAAAGTTCTTGACACTTCCACCATTTTCACCATCTTCCTTCACTTACACCCACCCAAACACTCTCATTTCTAGAGAGAGAAGCTAGAGAGAGAAAGTTCTCAAATCACAAATCCGAGTCCACAATCTTGTTCCTAATCGTTTTTGGTAAGTCCCTCTCGAAAATCATCCGTTTTCATAACCATTTTCGACCTCAAATCGAGCAAAAACTCCCATTTTCGTAACTTGAGTCTTCGGGTCAAAAACCGCCTTGTTTTGGTGTCAAATGCAAGCTTTTGTGTTTAAAAGTACTAGGAATCGATAGCCCTTTCAATCCCGAGCATTTCCATGTCAAAAACTTTGATTTTGGGTCAAAAATCTGGAAAATCTGGAAAACCCGTGGGTTTCTCCGTCGCCCAGCTTGAAGGAGTCGAATCAGACTCATTCGATCGAACCAGTCGATCGAATCAGTCCATTCGATCGAATGCGTAGATCGAACAAGTCCAGTCGACCGAATAGGGAAGCAACCGAATGGTCTCCAACTCATTCGATCGAATGAGTTTTGTATTCGATCGAATGAGTGTTGTATTCGATCGAACGTGTTCCTATTCGATCGAACGTGTTCCTGTTTGATCGAACGTGTTCCTATTCGATCGAACGTGTTCCTATTCGATCGAATCAAGCCAGAACCAAGCTGTTTCCAAGTTCGCCTAAGGTTTAACTTCGCCTGAAGCGAAGTTCGTCTATAAAATAAATTAAAAACCTAATGGAAAATGTGTTAAGGCAGTTATCGAAAATAAAATTTTTCCAAGCTGACCTGGCAGCTTAACCCCAGCCAGGGGCTCTGCCCCTTGGACCCCGCTAGGGGCTGCCGCCCCTAGAACCCCGCTGCCAGGGGCGCTGCCCCCGGACCCCCGTTCGTTGTGGGTCATATATAGATAGAAATACAAACGAGTAGCAGTAGTTAATTGATATGTGTAAATATTATACAGTTAGCCGAGCCCAGTTAAAGAAAGGAATTACGATCAACGGCGAGCGTAACAGGATCCAGGTGAGTTTCTAGCCCCATTTATGTGTTACGTCTTCGGGGCTGTGTGCATACTCAATATGTTTGTTAATACACTTATCCTAAGAGATAAGTGTATGCCTTATGTGAATAATGTGAAATGTATGAATGATGGCATGACGGTACGTGAACGATCTTCGGATATTGCACGTACTGTCAGGTTGTAACGCTAAGTTAAGGTAAGTATGATATGTATGCTTAGGGGTATGAACGTAAGAAAGTTAATAAAAGAAGGAAATAACGGATGTATGGTTGTATGGCAACGAAGAGGGAATCGAACCCTACTAATATTCGAAAACATGGGACCAGACCCTAATAATATCTGTGATGTTAGGGACCAGACCCTAATAATATCTGTGATGTTAGGGACCAGACCCTCATAATATCTGTGATGTTAGGGACCAGACCCTAATAATATCTGTGATGTTAGGGACCAGACCCTCATAATATCTGTGATGATAGGGACCAGACCCTTATAATATCTGTGATGTTAGGGACCAGACCCTTATAATATCTGTGAGGTTATAGGGCGAAAGGCTCTTTAAAACGTATGATTATGAATGTAAAGAAAGTATGTAAGTAAGAAAGAAAGTATGTAAGTAAGGATGAAGGTATGAGTACTTATGTGTGAATGAAAGAAAGTTATGAGGTTAAGTACGTATGTATGTAACAAGGTATAGTATGGTAGTGTATGATTAACTAGAACTCACTCAGCGTAGCTGACTTTTAGTATGCACGCAGGTGAGTAGGATGAGACAGCTGGCTTGAGTGGAGGACACATGGCAGAAGACTAAGACCTGGCATCTGAAGATCCGATATGTTTTATAAGTTATGTTTTGATTTTGAAAGACAAGAGGAATGTTTTAAGACATGAGTATGAATTGATATGTAATGTTTTATGAAAGTTTTATATTCCGCGTAAAGTTTTTAATTAACTCTGATATTTAGAACTGTGTTTATGAGTAAATCCAACACGAAAGTAGGGTTACCGGTTACGGGGCCTTACAAGTTGGTATCAGAGCATAAGTTCGAGAGATTTAAGCATCCTACATGCTTAGACTCGAACAGAAAATGGGATTTAAGTAAGAAAGGAAAGAAGATGCCAGTTCAAGAATGCCATGTGTCGCTCAAGCAAGATCAGTAAAGGTAAAGTGTATGATTAAATGATATATGTTAATGAGAGAGAAAAGATATGTGAACGATAGGGATAGGAATAATTGACTGTTTAAATTGACAAACTGCTTAAGTAGAACCAGCACAAATAGACTCATAAAGGGAAGTGTATATGACACGGAAAGTAACGTGATCAGCTAATCGCAACTGGCCACTGTTATTACCTGTTAGCCTTACTATCCTTGTACTAACTAGTTCCTTGAGTGATGATGTTTGTGTTTTCCCTTGTAGAATACTAATGGCGGGAGCTGGAGAATTTGTTAGAACTGGGGGTCGCACTGGACGTCGTGGCAGGCCTCGTCTTGTCCGGCAACCCTCGGTAGAAGAAGCTTCCCACACCGAAGATGAAGGAAGCGCAGCTGGAGGAGACCAGAACAACAACGAGGAAGTTCAACTTAGTCCTGCAGTTCAAGCAGCCATTGTTCAGGCTGTAGTTGCTGCTGTGAAGAACCTGAATCCCGAAGGATCTGCTGGAAGCCGTGAACGAACTGCTGAAGGGGCGGGTGGTGATGGTAGAAAGGATGGGGAAGGTGAAAGAGGGGCCTCGAGTGGGGATAAGTCTGTGAAAGTCGATGATAGGAGAGGAGGACAAGGTGGGTGCAGCTATAAGTCCTTCAAAGGTTGTGACCCGCCTAAGCTGACTGGTTTAGGAGACGCAATCGCTACTCTCCAGTGGATAACCGCTATGGACAAGGTTATCCGCATTAGCGAATGCCGTCCCGACCAAGCTGTGGGCTATGCTACTCAGTCATTCGTAGATGAGGCTATGTATTGGTGGGAGGGTGTGGAGCAGAGGAAGACCCGTGAAGAGATCAAAGGGATGAAGTGGGAAGATTTGAAAGAGTTGGTAATGAAGAAGTTCTGTGCAGATGCCGAGGTTGAAAGAACGGAGATGAAGTTCCAGAATTTAAAAGCCGGTATGATGACGCATCGTGAGTATACCACGGAGTTCAACCGACTATCTAGGTTGGTGCCTGACATGGTTGACACTGAGGTCAAGAGAATCAAGTGTTATGTGAGGGGGTTGCCACAAAAGGTCCGCATGTTAGTCAGGGCGGTTCAACCTGCTACTTTTGATTCGGCTGTTGGACTCGCGGAAATGGTCTATGCTGACGTGGCCGCGGATGATGGGGTGGAAAGGGACGAAGAGGAAGAGAAGAAAGGGGTCACTCCTGCTAAACGACCCGGTACTCAGTTATGGAACTCCAGGGATAAGAAACAGAAAGTGTGGGAGAAGAGATCGTGTAAGACCTGCGGAAAGAGGCATGGTGGTGAGTGCAAGTGGGGTAAAAGTTCTAATGTTTGTCTCAAATGTGGAAAGGCTCATGGTGGAGAATGCAGAATGGGGTCGAATGCCTGTTACAAGTGTGGGAAGGTAGGGCATTATGCCAATGAGTGCAGTGTGAAGCCTGCATGCTACAAGTGTGGTAAGACAGGTCACTTTTCTAGGGAATGTACAGAGATTGAAGCTGGAGGTAGTGGAAGGAAGAATGCCGATCAAGCTAGGCCAAGAACTAGAGCCTACATGCTGACCCAAGAACAAGCCAAGCAGATTCCGGATGTTGTCACTGGTACGTTCCTAGTAAACGGCATTTCTGCTTTAGTATTATTTGATTCTGGTGCGAATAGAAGTTTTGTAGCTACGACATTCAGTAAACTCGCTAAAATGAAAGGCTGCCGAGTGTCTGAAACTTTTGTAGTAGAAACCGCAAGTGACACTTCGGTGAAAATAACAAAAATGGTTAAGAATTGTAAGATAGAGTTAGAGGGACATGAGTTCCCTGTTACTTTGTATGTTATGGCCTTAGGAGGGTTCGATGTAGTCTTGGGTATGGATTGGTTGTCTGAGTTTGAGGCTCAGATAGTATGTAAAAGTAAGATGATAAGGTTAAAGTCATTGGATGGTAGTGCGGTGACGGTTTATGGTGATAAGGAGAGTTATGGACTTAATGTCATTTCGATGATAAAAGCCGAGGGTTTGTTAAGGCGAGGGTGCGGTGCCTACCTGGCGTATGTTGTCAACGCTACGGCCGAGACGAAAGAAATGAAGGATGTTCCTATTGTGCGCGACTACCCAGAAGTATTCCCTGAGGATCTTCCAGGGCTGCCACCGGAGCGAGAAATAGAATTTCAGATAGATTTAATACCAGGAGCCCAGCCCGTCGCGAAAGCGCCTTACCGTCTAGCACCGTCCGAGATGAAGGAATTAATGTCCCAACTGCAAGAACTCCTCGACAAGGGTTTTATCAGACCGAGTGTTTCTCCATGGGGCGCACCGGTTTTGTTTGTGAAGAAAAAGGATGGAAGTATGAGAATGTGCATAGACTATCGTGAGTTGAATAAGCTTACGGTAAAGAATAGATACCCCTTGCCTAGGATTGACGATCTGTTTGACCAACTGCAAGGTTCGAGTTGGTTCTCACGAATAGATCTCAGATCAGGCTACCATCAGCTGAAGGTGAAAGAGGTAGACATCCCTAAAACAGCGTTCCGAACGCGGTATGGACACTACGAGTTCCTTGTAATGTCATTCGGTCTAACAAATGCTCCTGCAGCATTTATGGACATGATGAATAGGGTGTGTCGACCGATGTTGGATAAGTCGGTTATCGTCTTCATCGATGACATATTGATTTATTCAAAGAGTGAGTCTGACCATGCCGAGCATCTGAGAGAGGTATTGGAAGTTCTGAAGAAAGAAAGGTTGTACGCCAAGTTTTCGAAGTGCGCGTTCTGGTTAAGAGAAGTGCAATTTTTAGGTCATGTGGTTAATCCGGAGGGGATTACCGTGGACCCAGCTAAGATTGAAGCGATAACGAATTGGAAGACTCCGCAGAATCCGACTGATATACGAAGCTTCCTAGGGTTAGCTGGCTACTATAGGAGATTCATCGAAGGTTTCTCCAAGATAGCCGCACCGCTGACCGGTATGACCCGAAAGTCGATAGTATTCAGTTGGGGAAAATTTCAAGAAGAAGCCTTTGAAGAATTAAAGAGAAGACTCACGCAAGCTCCAATCCTTACTTTACCCGATGGTGATGAGGATTTTGTTGTTTGTGCTGATGCCTCGCATCAAGGGTTAGGTTGCGTGTTGATGCAACGAGGGAAGGTGATAGCCTACGCGTCTAGACAGTTGAAGGTCCATGAGAGTACTTACCCGACGCATGATTTGGAGTTAGCAGCTGTAGTGCATGCTCTTAAGATATGGAGGCATTATCTGTACGGCACCAAGTGTACTATCTATACCGATCATAAGAGTTTAAAGTACTTCTTCGAGCAGAAAGAACTGAACATGAGGCAGAGAAGATGGTTAGAATTGATAAAGGATTACGACTGTGAGATTAAGTATTACCCCGGTAAAGCTAACGTGGTCGCTGATGCGTTAAGTCGTAAGAATGAGGAAGTCCTTGCAACAGTGAAGTCATACAAGTTGATCATGAACCCGAGTCTTTTTGAAGAAATCATCAAGGTGCAGTCAGAAGTGTTGATAGATGAAGGGTTAGTAAAGAAGGAAAGGATTTATGGCCAGCAAGATGAGTTGATGGAAAACACTCATGGAGTTAAGACTAGGTTCGACCGTATGTGGATCCCACGCCATGGTGATCTTAGAAGTCGAATCTTAGATGAAGCTCATAAGTCAAGGTACTCAATCCATCCAGGAGCTACAAAGATGTACCAAGACTTGAAAAGAGATTACTGGTGGCCAGGATTGAAGAGCGATGTAGTGGATTATGTTGGTAAGTGCTTAACTTGCTTACAAGTCAAAGCCGAACACCAAAAGCCTTGTGGGAAGATGCAACCGCTAGAGATACCTGAGTGGAAATGGGAACACATCACCATGGATTTCGTAACTAAGCTACCTCGTACAGCTAAGCAACATGATACCATCTGGGTGATTGTGGACCGTTTGACCAAGAGTGCTCACTTTCTGCCCATACGAGAGGCCATCTCGTCAGAAACGTTAGCAAGCTTGTTCATTAAGGAAATTGTAACCAAGCATGGAGTACCGTTATCGATCGTGTCAGATAGGGATACACGGTTTACTTCGAGGTTCTGGAAGAAATTTCATGAAGCTATGGGGACGAGGTTGAACATCAGTACGGCGTATCATCCTCAAACCGATGGACAGTCTGAAAGGACGATCCAAACCCTTGAGGATATGCTACGTGCTTGCGTTTTAGATTTTGGTGGAAGTTGGGATGATCATCTGCATCTGGCAGAGTTCTCCTATAACAACAGTTACCATTCGAGTATTGGTATGCCACCGTTTGAGATGCTGTACGGTAGACGATGTAGAACCCCGGTGTGTTGGGGTGAGATTGGTCAGAAGGAAATGGGAAGTATAGAAGTGGTTCAAGAAACGTCTTCAAAATTCGATCAGATCAAAGCAAGAATGAAAGCCGCTCAAGACAGACAAAAGTCTTATGCGGATAAGCGGCGTCGACCAATTGAGTTTAACGTTGGCGACTATGTGATGCTTAAGGTCTCGCCTTGGAAGGGGATTATCCGTTTTAGGAAAAGAGGAAAGTTGAGTCCGAGGTACATTGGACCGTTCAAGATTGTAAAACGTGTGGGTGAAGTAGCTTACAAACTGGATTTACCCGATGAGTTAGAAGGAATTCATTCAACCTTCCATGTTTCTCATCTGAGGAAGTGTCTAGCTGATGACACGTCTCACGTGCCCTTAATGGACATCGAGGTTGATGAACAATTGAACTACATCGAGCAACCGATAAAGATCGTTGATCGCAAGGAGAAGCAGCTTCGTCACAAGATTATACCCTTGGTCAAAGTGATATGGAAACACCGCAAGGGATCTGATGCTACTTGGGAAGTCGAGGATGAGATGCGCAAGTTTTACCCTAGTTTGTTTATGTAATAGTTAGGTTTCGGGGACGAAACCTCTTTAAGGGAGGAAGACTTGTAACATCCTAAAATTTTCATATTGATAAATAAAAGAAAGTCATGTTTAGTAATTTCACGTTTTAGTTATTTAATGTCGAGTAAGGAACGGGTCTTGGGCTTAGTTATTTTATGAACTCGGCCTGTCTCGACCCGTAGGAAGCCAACCCGAGCCTAACCAAACCCGTAGTATATAAACGAAAGTTCTTGACACTTCCACCATTTTCACCATCTTCCTTCACTTACACCCACCCAAACACTCTCATTTCTAGAGAGAGAAGCTAGAGAGAGAAAGTTCTCAAATCACAAATCCGAGTCCACAATCTTGTTCCTAATCGTTTTTGGTAAGTCCCTCTCGAAAATCATCCGTTTTCATAACCATTTTCGACCTCAAATCGAGCAAAAACTCCCATTTTCGTAACTTGAGTCTTCGGGTCAAAAACCGCCTTGTTTTGGTGTCAAATGCAAGCTTTTGTGTTTAAAAGTACTAGGAATCGATAGCCCTTTCAATCCCGAGCATTTCCATGTCAAAAACTTTGATTTTGGGTCAAAAATCTGGAAAATCTGGAAAACCCGTGGGTTTCTCCGTCGCCCAGCTTGAAGGAGTCGAATCAGACTCATTCGATCGAACCAGTCGATCGAATCAGTCCATTCGATCGAATGCGTAGATCGAACAAGTCCAGTCGACCGAATAGGGAAGCAACCGAATGGTCTCCAACTCATTCGATCGAATGAGTTTTGTATTCGATCGAATGAGTGTTGTATTCGATCGAACGTGTTCCTATTCGATCGAACGTGTTCCTGTTTGATCGAACGTGTTCCTATTCGATCGAACGTGTTCCTATTCGATCGAATCAAGCCAGAACCAAGCTGTTTCCAAGTTCGCCTAAGGTTTAACTTCGCCTGAAGCGAAGTTCGTCTATAAAATAAATTAAAAACCTAATGGAAAATGTGTTAAGGCAGTTATCGAAAATAAAATTTTTCCAAGCTGACCTGGCAGCTTAACCCCAGCCAGGGGCTCTGCCCCTTGGACCCCGCTAGGGGCTGCCGCCCCTAGAACCCCGCTGCCAGGGGCGCTGCCCCCGGACCCCCGTTCGTTGTGGGTCATATATAGATAGAAATACAAACGAGTAGCAGTAGTTAATTGATATGTGTAAATATTATACAGTTAGCCGAGCCCAGTTAAAGAAAGGAATTACGATCAACGGCGAGCGTAACAGGATCCAGGTGAGTTTCTAGCCCCATTTATGTGTTACGTCTTCGGGGCTGTGTGCATACTCAATATGTTTGTTAATACACTTATCCTAAGAGATAAGTGTATGCCTTATGTGAATAATGTGAAATGTATGAATGATGGCATGACGGTACGTGAACGATCTTCGGATATTGCACGTACTGTCAGGTTGTAACGCTAAGTTAAGGTAAGTATGATATGTATGCTTAGGGGTATGAACGTAAGAAAGTTAATAAAAGAAGGAAATAACGGATGTATGGTTGTATGGCAACGAAGAGGGAATCGAACCCTACTAATATTCGAAAACATGGGACCAGACCCTAATAATATCTGTGATGTTAGGGACCAGACCCTAATAATATCTGTGATGTTAGGGACCAGACCCTAATAATATCTGTGATGTTAGGGACCAGACCCTCATAATATCTGTGATGATAGGGACCAGACCCTTATAATATCTGTGATGTTAGGGACCAGACCCTTATAATATCTGTGAGGTTATAGGGCGAAAGGCTCTTTAAAACGTATGATTATGAATGTAAAGAAAGTATGTAAGTAAGAAAGAAAGTATGTAAGTAAGGATGAAGGTATGAGTACTTATGTGTGAATGAAAGAAAGTTATGAGGTTAAGTACGTATGTATGTAACAAGGTATAGTATGGTAGTGTATGATTAACTAGAACTCACTCAGCGTAGCTGACTTTTAGTATGCACGCAGGTGAGTAGGATGAGACAGCTGGCTTGAGTGGAGGACACATGGCAGAAGACTAAGACCTGGCATCTGAAGATCCGATATGTTTTATAAGTTATGTTTTGATTTTGAAAGACAAGAGGAATGTTTTAAGACATGAGTATGAATTGATATGTAATGTTTTATGAAAGTTTTATATTCCGCGTAAAGTTTTTAATTAACTCTGATATTTAGAACTGTGTTTATGAGTAAATCCAACACGAAAGTAGGGTTACCGGTTACGGGGCCTTACAATCCTCCCACCCTCCAAGCTTGAAATGTGCCCAATGTTGCCATGTATCTAACAAAGCCAATTATAATCAAGATACAACCGTGTTCGTCGCGGCCACTTTCGCAATTGATGAGATAGTTGCCACACACCATTTTATCCAAGTGAAAGAGGTTGGATCTAATCATTATCTCGTTGTAAGAGTTGGTGACCACTTCAATTTGACACTCTTGGCCCATTGCGGGCGGTGGCATGATACATGGATTAAGAAAGTTAAGTATATAAATTTTTTACCACAACAGATCGAACTGGAAACTGAAGAGCATGTTAGCTTACTAACCCAAAGACTGTTGTCACCGGGTTTTCTGTGGGTCACTTTATACAGCGATACCCGCTATATCTCAAGGCACAAAACCTTTAAACTGTTTCCAAAGAAAAGTCAAATAAATTACGTGGCAGATGTATCGGTTTCAGTTCTGCAAACTTATGGAATGAGATCCAGTAAGTCTGAGCCCACCTGATATCTGAAGAAGACGAAGATGATACCAGTAGGTCTACTTAATCTAAGACTGTTTGTGTGAATATTTTTCTGTCCTGTTAAAGACAGAAAAATATAATCACACTACTAGAATCATAATATTAAATATTCTAGATTAATTACCATCAATCTAAAAATCAATGGGCCAATTATTTTAATTGAAGCATCAAACGCTCTTCTAGTATCATCTTCAATTTCTTCAGATATGAGGTGGGCGCAGACCTACTGGAGCCCAATCCATAAGTTTGCAGAACTGAGACCGAGACTTCTGCCACAGAAGTTAAATGGCATGTCTTCTTTGGAAACAGTTTAAAGGTTTTGTGCCTTGAGATGTATCGAGTATCGCTGTATAAAGTTACCCATAGAAAACCCGGTGACAACAGCTGTTGGGTTAGTAAGCCAACATACTCTTCAGTTTCCGGTTCGATCTGTTGTGGTAAAAACTTTATATAGTTAACTTTCTTAATCCCTGTATCATGCCACAACTCTCCATGGGCCAAGAGTGTCATATTGAAGTGATCCCCATCTTATAACCAAAATTTTCTTTGATCCAACCTCTTTCACTTGAATAAAGTTGTATGTGGCAACTGTTTCATCAATTGCAAACGTGGTTGCGACGAACACGGTTTTACCTTCGATTATAGTTGGCTTTGTTACGAACAATCCAACAATGGTTATGTTTCGACGGTCGGAGGATTCGACCCTATCCACTGACCAAGAATCACCCAGACGGGACAACCACAACAGCAACGAAAATGGCTAGACAAAGTAAAAGCATTCAAAGCAAAACTCTACGGTTATCTCCCAAAGTGACTTCCTGTGTTAGTAGTAATAAATAAATATGTTTTAATAAATAGATAGATGAATTCCATTGGAATTCACAGCATTCAACTCTAAATCGACGGATTTGTAAATGGGCTCAGAAGCTCAAGATCAAGAAAGGAATAACATCGATATGGATGAAAGAATAATTGAAACTTTATGTGACATTCATTAATTTCGGGTCTCGTTTGTATTCGTTTATCATGTAAACCAACCTATTTTGTAAACCAAAGCTTATGATATAATCAAAATGATGGATTTTTTGTTACAGTATTGTTTTACACTTGTTGGGTCTTGAAAACATTCTTTTTGGTCCTTAAAACTCCTTAAAATGACTTAAACCAAACTTTGGGGACTATTATTGCCATTTACCAAAAACTTGTTTGACCATTTCAGCCATCACATGCATCTTTACCCTATTTGTATGAACCATACTCTTACCATTATAAAAACATTGCTCCATACACCATTTTGGTTGTTCATCTTCTCCAAAATCTCTCTCAAATCCAAGTATTCATCTTCAACATTTTGTTATTTTGATTTCTTAAGGTCAACTAACTATAGTTTTTTATTTTATCTTGTTCATCTAATATTACTAACACTTGAATATGGTGGTATAACATATATATAATACACACCCCTTGTTTCCTTTATTTGTTACTTCACCGACTCCGGTTGGTTAAGTTTCGAACGTCATAAGGCAAGGCTTCATGGAGGACTTCGTGTTCTTGATATATATATACACACACATAACTTATTATACATATCACTTATGACTAACTTCTAACCCTTTTAGTTTGTTCATCTTATTTACAAGTTCCATGGTGTGGGTTTGTATAAGACTAACCTCGGTTTAACCGAAACTAGTCCAAACCGGAAACCGAACTTTTATTTACTAATTTTGTTAAAATAGTTGTTTAAACATGTTTATTGCTAGATTTGAGTTTCAAAAATCATTTTTACAAGTTCTTTGATATTAAGCATATGGAATCCATCTATGAACTCGTTGGGAGATGGAAACCGAACTAAACCGAAACTTTTGCTTAAAAGACTTGTAGTTAACTTTTTAGTTGTAAAATTTAAGTTTTATTCATTTATAAACCAATATACAAGTTTTATGATATTTGGGCATGTAGAAACCATCTATGAACTATTTGTGAGATGGAGACCGAACCAAACCAAACTATACCGACTTTTACTCGCTTAAGACACACAAGTGTGTTTTTAGCTATCAAGACTTGTATATTTTCTTTAAAAATAGTTTACAAACTGATTTTAATTATTTTCTTAAGTACTTGGAATTGTTGGATCCAACTTGATCTCATCACATAGTTTGGACCGACAAAACCGTACACTTGCTTAACGTGCGTTGTTTGTTCTAAACAATAGATCTACATACTTGGTTAAGTGTTAGTATATTTTAATGAGTTATCTAATAACAATTAATATGTTGGAAAGTTGACTTTGGGTTTGACCATTTGTCAAGACCCGAATCGACAACCCGAACACTCGTTAAAAACCCGTTTTAGTATCCCAAAGGAACTTGCATTTTAGCATTTTTCTCACCTTATTACTTAACATTGGTTAAGTAAATATTAAGGTTAGATACTTTAACCCGGTTTCGAGCAAACTTACATTTTTAAAGGATTGTTATTATAAATTCTTAAATAGTTACATTTTAAACCTTGAACTTTAATTGTTTACTTTTTGCAACAATTATTTTATTTAAAGACCTTCAAGACAACCATTATAAATCCAAGATTTTATTGTCATTTAGGCCTTGCTCGTTAAACTTCATCCATCCGGTTATTCATCTTTTACCGATCAAGTTTTATACTTGAACGTGAGTAACTTCATACCCCGTTTTCTATCTTTTGTTTTGGGGTGACATTTCATACTTATTCAAATCAAATGCTTTATACTTGAGCCTTAAACCACAAACGTTGTTGTATACTTTACTTGAATAATTGCTCGATTTGGTGTTCTATGCTTATGTGCCTATGTGTTTATCGCTTTCGGTTGGTGGAATCTATAAATCCTAGACTACTTGGCATCCCCTTGTAGCAATGTGTCGTTAACGTAATGCAATTAACGATATTCTATTAAATCCTAGACTACTTGGCAATCCCTTGGAGCTAGGTGGCGCTAACGTAATTCTATTAGCGATTGTCAATTTATCCAAGTTTATAGCTATTATTTATGGTTTTGTATACCAGTTTTGTGGCTTTTCATACTATATATCTATTGTTCAAACTTATGAATTGCTCACCAACCTTTGTGTTGAAAACTTTATTTTATGAAATGTTACAGGTTCGCATCTTGGTTGATTATGGAGTTCGGCGAAGAAAATGACACAAATACCGTTAGGATATTAGCAAAAATGAACAATATTTGATTTGCTATATTTTGTTGTATTTGACTTATGAATATTTGGTTATGTGACATTTTCGATGTTGTGAAATGAAATGAGTTTGTTAAATATTGTCGCTTTAAATAGTGTCATGCGCTTATGGGCAATCGTTACACCTCGGCATGTTCCGCCGCCTTTGGTCGGGGTGTGACACTTTAGATGATATCAGGTTTCCTAAAAGTCATAATATATAAAAATCATCTATATCATTTGCTATTCAATGGTAAAAACTTCATTAAGAAAAGGAAAATTGGATTTTAATAATCCCAACTTAACGCAGTTGGCCGATAATAATCCCAACTTTGAAAATAGTTGTCACTGATCCCAACTTTCACACTATTTGTTTTCATTGGATCACCGTTAAAAAAAACTTAACGACGTTAAGTTTTTTCCAAATTTCAAACTGATATTTTAGGGCTTTTGATCGGAATGAGGATACGAGTCGATTGATGTAAAACTTACCATCAAACGGTGGTCCAAACGACTAAAGGATGCTTCAATTCCGATGTTTAAACTTTTAATTAACAAAAATCAAACCGTTTAAAGCGTCATTTCGAGCTAAGTTTTACATCAGTCGATTCATATTCTCATTCTGATCAAAAGCCCTAAAATATCAATCTGAAATTTGAAAAAAACTTAACGTCGTTAAATTTTTTTTAACGGAGGTCCAATGAAAACAAATAGTGTGAAAGTTGGGACCAGTGACAGCTATTTTTAAAGTTAGGATTATTATCGACCAACTGCACTAAGTTGGGATTATTAAAATCCAATTTTCCTTAAAAAAAAATGAGTACAAGTTGATTCCTTTATTATTGATTATAGTCAAACTGATGAATTCTATTGGTTTGAGACGTGGTTTCTATTTGATGATTGTGCTTGTGTGTGCTTCTTTTGCAGCCAGAGAGTTATCCACAAGCCACTTCTACTCCTCTACAAGATTGATGCCTTCTCTTCTTCCATTTTCTCGGCGCCTTCTCTTACACAGCTTTGAACGGTGATATGGAGATGCATCCTCGATACGCAACACATCTATTTCAGGCCGAAGGTAAGATCTTGGGTTGTTAAAATTTATTTGACTGATACTTATTCGTCAAACTGATGAATTCTAACGGTTGGCAAGGTCGCTATTTGTAGCGCTCATAGAGAAGAAGAGATCGGAGTTTCAAACAAAGGTTTTCGGCAATCGACATGCTGAAGGAAGCCATGGGTTTTGTGGTGAATTTAAGTTATGATGTTGATACTGAGACATTGGCTTATCCTTTCGAACAAGTTGATGTTCTTTAGATTTTTGAGGTATTGACTATAAATGCTATTAACGTGCAGATTCTTGCTTTTAAGATTGTGGGTTTCGATTGAAATTGAGGATTTTATGTTGGTTTAGGTTATTTATAACACGGAGGTTTTGGGTTTGTGACTGAGTATTGTTGAAGAAGTAGATATCTTTCAAAACTTTATATCTGCTTCTTAAGAATGTTTCAATCTATATGCCTGAAAACTTTGATGTTGATATTCATGTACCATAAAATCTTATCCTGACAGTTTGTTTTTTGTCATCTACAGCCGTGACGTTATCCTCAATATTCAAGTAACGTTCTAATTATAGCCATATTTATCTTATTCTTTTATGTTATGTTTTTAATGATAAACCTGCATTGTTTGGAACCTTTTACAAGTGGTTGAAACCAGGTCAAAAAGACTGCAGACAATTTTGGAATACCATTTGAAGATTTTGTAAAATACATTAAGAAAAGAGGATACGATCTTCATGATGTGGAAACCTATGGTAAGACAAATCAAAAAACGAATGCATAAAAAACGTAAAAAGAGAAACCTTTGTGTTAGTTTATTTGTAATTATTGTGTGTATTGATTCATTTACTTTTATTCTTTAGATGCTTCGAGATACGGGATATGTAACGGCGATAGTGGAGGATAGAACAAAGCAGGTTCTTTTATAATCCCTCAAGGATCATTTTGTTAAGAGGTTAAATTATTTTTGAAATATTATACTAATCATAAAAGATGAGGGCCGGAATAAGTTCCTTGCCAGTCACCGACACCCTTCGTTCATCGGTTACCTTGAAATAGACATGTCGATGAATGTGTTTAACACTTTCATTTATCGTTGTTTAAAAGGTGACCCTGATATAGACACGCCAGCCGTTCATCTATGTTTATCATTGGCTTTTCATCACTCAGTTGGTGTTCCTATTAAGGTGCGTATCTTAAACCATTTAACTTACTGAATATAACACAAAGGTCAGTTTTTGTAGAGTTTATGCCCAAATTGCATTTAACACAAAGGCCAGGATGGTCAGTATAGCTAGAGTTATGGGCAATTGTGGTTGTCATGGTCAGTTTTTTGTAGAGTTTATGCCCAAATTGCATTTAACTATGACAAGTAACAAATTGCGAGTGAGAATATAGGGAGGTTTATTTGGTTTTGCTTACAAGATTCTAACTTTAGATTGAATCTTGTAAAGCAAATATATGGTGTTTTTTTTTAAATCAGCCATATATATAGCAATATCAAAGTTTTCAATCATTTAGACTTGAGATTAATGGTTTTGTGGCTCATATTTTGGGTTTGTAACTACGACTGAAATTTGTTACCCACTATGTGTTTTCCTTAATCAAGGGTGGTTTTAAGAGCTTTCATGCGCTGTAAAAAAATGACTATAATTATTAGTATATTTATTAAAAAATAGGCATGTAATTTCCATCCTTCCAACTTTGGCTTCACATGTTGAGTCTTAATCACAAATACAGTACAGATCCTATCCGACCATGCACATCTGATAGTGTAGATTACTCAACTTTTGACTCAAACTTAGGCAACTATAAATTTGGTTTTAGATGTTCAAAAAGTGAAAAACTGGTTTCTAGGTCATATAGGAAGATCTCGAAGATTCCGCCCCGGAATAATTTTACCAAAACAAGATGATTTTTTGCTAAGAGGACAAGGCTATAAACAGATTTAATGTCAGCAACATTGTTGATGAACCATTTGATCGTACAGCAATTTAATAAAACGTAATATTATTAATCAATCTGCATTGTTGAAAAGTAGGTATGTGAAGTAGCAACAATTACCACCTAACAACTATAAAGATATACCAACCTTTTTGTACATCCTTTAGCAGCTTCAAGTTTGGACTTCTTGGATGATGTAGTGTTTTGTACATTTTAATTGAAGTTTGTTGTTCTTTATAGATGCCTGCAATATGCTCCGTTTATATGATTCACAGTATTATTAAATGGGGCATTTTCCAAACATGTCAACCTGATATGTCGAACATTTCGCCTGTATCCGTTCTACAAACGATGCTTTAACCCACCGCGCAACGTGCAGGGGACTAACAACTAGTTAAAGAATAAAACACAGATGTAACAGTTGAGTAATTATTAATAGCAAAAGAAAGATTTCTTTGCACACATTATTAACCTTTGTGAAGTATAAAGTGAGATTTTGGGTGGGGTCTTGTTGGTTTTTTAAGATATAAATATTAGAATTGATTCTAGTTTATTATCATGGCTAGTATGGTTTATTAAAAAAAGTACGGTATACTTTGTTTATATCATCGTATAAATAAAGTCTGGCCAAAAACATGAGAATCGATTCGGGTTTAACTTTTATCACTTCTATAGAGAACCATGACTTGATAAAAAAAGTATGCCATGTTCTCGTGTTGGTTTGTTTTAATCACCATTTGAATGAAGTTTGGTTTAGTTTAGACGTGTATAAACGTGTCGTTTCATAGTAAAACAACAAAAACATATTACAATCACTTTTATGTTTCAAATGAACGAGTATTGTGTTTAACGTTATAAAGATACAAGAAAATGTTGTGTGTTAACCTATGTATTGTAGAAATTGCAACAAATACCTTTTTAACATAGAGTTAATATCTTTTAAATCTAATAAGAGTTCATTGCAAATTGTACTAATCCATCAATTCGAAGCTTGTGAATTAAACTAATTGATAAACTAAAGCTTTTTGAAAATGGAATTGATTGACGATTTGAAGCTTGCAACTGAGATTATTTAAACAACCAAAAATTCAAAAAACAGGGTTTGATATGTTGTCGTGTATTACACTTCAAAGGTTTTTAAAATGGTAACTAGAGTAATTATTTTCCTTAGTAGAGTAATTATATTATTGGATGTTATAACCTAAACACATAACTAGAGTAATTTTGTCCTAAGCAGATTAATAATGTAAACATAAAAATTAGAGTAATTTTTAATTTCAAGCAGCATACTTTTATATCATAAGTAGAGTAATTTTCAATTACAAGTAGTGTAATATTATTATAAATAGAGTAATTTACATTTTCAAGTAGCGTAATTATATAGTATAATATTATTAAAAATAGAGTAATTTTTATTTTCATGTAGCGTAATTATATATTACAAGTAGAATAATCAACATTTATAAGTAGAGTAATTTGTGAAATGGGGGGTTCATAATTTGTTTGATTTCATAATTACTTTAGTTATATAAATAATTACTCTAGTAGAGTAATTTTCATATCTTCTACATCTGAACATCCTTTAAAACCCTAAAAACTTCATAATCTTTAATCGACTGGTTAGTGCATTATGTGGTTTCAATTGAACAATCCCAAAACTCAAATTGAAGTGTGCAGCTCATGATTCTGATTCTAAAATCAAATTAATTTGGTGAAGATGTCGAGCGATTTTGATGAAATTTGGGAAACAGTTTGATGGAAGTGATTAAATTTGATGAAGATGTTGAGCGATGTTTATTTGTGAAGGTGTAGAATCAATTTCTTGTTAGTTATGGCTATGCCACCGCCCAAATTTCAATTATTGTTTAGTTCGCATGTTTAATACCATTTTTTAATTTTTATGATAACTTCCCCCTATATAAAAATTGTTTCTTTCTTTATTATACTTTTAACCATTTTGATTTGCCCTTATTTTCGGCTTTCATTGACGAAAATTTTTTAATCTTATCATAGTTGATACTAATAAGTAATACTAAATTTAGTGAAAATCATTTTTTTAAGTCAAATTTCTTTTACTTCTCAATGACTTAAATTCATAACGTTCGAGAGGCTTTCTCTTTATTACTGGGCCAATAATGCTAAAACTAGCGGGATTTATTTCTAGCTCATCTGTTAATATACTAAACAGTTTGCTACATATATCATTAAGGGTGTGTTTGGGATTTCTTATATAAGTGAAAAAAGACTTTTGATAAAAAAGACTTATAAACTTATGAAATTTTAAAAAGAAGTTTTTAAAAGAATGTTTGGATTAGCTTATGTGTTGGGAAAAACCAAAATGACTAAAAGGGACACTCTTTTTTAAAAGGAGTGTAATGGGGTTTAAGGGTGAGAGGGGTGTAATAGGTTAATCAAACTCATTAAGTTAATAAGTTTCAAATTTCTAACTTTTCTAAGGCCTTTTCGTTTGCCAAACACCTTATACACTTTATTAACTTTTCAAAAAGTTTATAGGTTATAAGTTGATGAAAATAAGGAATCTTAAACACCCCCTAAGTTCTCATCTTATAAGAAGACTATACCTATGTGAAATCTAATTTGTAGTAAGAAAAAATAATTATTTTTGAAAAACCAACAAAGACTGGTCATCCGGGTATACATGGAAAATGGTCGCCCACGCCCGCAATCACAGGTAGGGCTGATGATGTGGCTTGTCATCGATTTTAGGGGAAACTCATCGCCTGAAGACACACAATAATAAAGTTCATTACTCATATGATATTTTATCACCGATGTGACTCATACACATGACCTTCCATAAAAAAATCATTGGAGCAGCTGAGCTTAAGAAAAATAGATAATTGTAGCTTTGAAAGAGGAAATATAATTATAGTATGTCACAGTGGGCTATGTTTGTTATAAAATATCGTAATGCGTTCTACGTTTATATAAAACTAGCTTTATAAACTCGTGTATTACACGGAATAAATTAATGTATAAATTACAATAAATAATTTAATATAATTAATAAAAAGATAACTAAGCCTCTTTATATTATGTAAAAAAAATGTATTACAAATATAGTCGTATTATATCATCAAATATATTTGACTTTTAAATCGAGAATGAGTTGTTCTACAATCGGTATACGATAATGAAGCAATGCCACTGAATGAAATTTAAAACAATAAGGTCTTTCGATGTGAAAGATATAGCTAAAGTCTTTCACAAATTTTCAATATTTAATAAACATGGTTTGTTGTAAATTTTTGAATTTCACCAAGTATGTCATGAAATATATTCTAACAATGTACATTAGTATAATATGTAAATATTTATTTGTATAAAGATGCATAGATATAATACAAATAGAGTTTAAATAAAAATGAAAATTTTTATTAGATATAATTTAATAGAGTGTAAAAGGAAAGTGAATAATTTTTTATATTTGCCATATATAAATTTTAAACCACAAACTGACACGTGTCACAATTATTTTACTTTATTAGAATATGTTGATATTAATTAATCTTAAAAGTCACCTGAGAACATAAAAGTAATATTATACCATTATCGTATTTCAAGTGATTAGAAATTCGTTGAGTGTAAATACAATATTAAATAAGAGTCTCCAACGTTTGAAAATAAAAAAATGAAAAAAATAAGAAAATATAGGATGAGTCTACCAATAATATAAGAAACACATGTTCGACGTGTAGAAGTACGCACCACACTGGTCAAGGTGGGCCTTACTTATCAAGCTACGTAAAACATCAATTCTCAAAACTACAGACAAAAATTCGCCAAACACTTAAGATATTTTTCCTTTGCTGACTCGTTAACCTAACTATCCTATTATTAAATTTATAATACTTAATGAGTTATGTCATGACGATAATATTAATAGGATTTATACCTTGACGTATATGTAGATTTAATAATAGGATTTTTATGGTTTACAAGTTTCATTCGTGACAAAATGTTATGTATTAGTCAGGAATTTTACTACAATAGGCCTTCAAGTGATGGGTTTCTTCTAAATTTGGTGGTGGGTCGAGTCACCCGCACTGTCTATGGTCACAAGCGAGAGTGGCCTTTTGCTAATGAATATACCCGAGTGGTCGGACTTTGTTGATTGTTAAAGAAAAAGAAACATTTTCCCAACACATCTTAATACCTCTTTGCTACAAACTTTTTTTATTTTCTTTTGGTAGTCAAGTGGTATTAAGGAAAGAAGACACTATATCAAATTACCAATAATCTATCATCCAATAATCTATGTATTTAACTTAGTTATATCCGTTAAGTTGCTTACTTCCATGGGTAATTATGTCTATTCAAAAGAGAGTTGCGATGCAGCTTGTTGTCTGTTTACCTGCCACTTCATTGTAATCGTTTGAAATGTTATATTCGATTAATATATATGAACTATTAAAATACCATAAAATTCCAATTTGCCATTATATATTATACAATCTAATTCTAAATTATATCAATGAACGGAATATTTATATTATATGGTATCTTTGGGAAAAATACAAATACAAACAAAGAAAATGCAATTTGACATGTAAGATGCGGTTTGAATAAAACACAGATGTAACAGTTGAGTAATTATTAATAGCAAAAAAAAGATTCTTTGCACACATTATTAACCTTTGTAAAGTATAAAGTGAAAGATTTTGGGTGGAGTCTTGTTGGTATTTTAAGATATAAATATTAGAATTGATTCTAGTTTATTATCATGGCTAGTATGGTTTATTAAAAAAGCGTGGTATATGAATCATCGTATAAATAAAGTTTGGCCAAAAATATGAGAATCGATTCGGGTTTAACTTTTATCACTTTTATAGAGAACCATGATTTATTAAAAAAGTATGCACATGTTGTCGTGTTGGTTAATTTGTTTCGATCACCATTTAAATGAAGTTTGATTTAATTTAGACGTGTTTAAACGTGTCGTTTCGTAGTAAAACAACAAAAACATATTACAAACACGTTTATGTTTCAGATGAACGAGTATTGTGTTTCACGTTATAAAGATACAAGAAAATGTTAGAGGGTGTGTTAACCTATGTATGGTAGAAATTGCAACAAATACATTTTTAACATAGAGCTAATATCTTTTAATTCTAATAAGAGTTCGTTGACAAGTGAAGCTCATAACAATCCTATAATCACATACATCAGCCCAAAAAACAAAAGTAAATTTAAATAGCATGTCACCTTTCTCTAAAGGTACATGATATCCACGCAATACTCGAACTATGTCACTCTTTCATCACCATATATATATCATAACTAACTTATGTGCTCCACCACAACACAATGGGCTCCCTTCGTTTGCTTATTGTATTCTCCGTTTTTTTAAAGGAATTGTTCCTATATTCCATGTCTTACACTTAGCTAAATCCGTTTTTGAAAGACTAAATTATCATACAACAAGCATTGTAGCAATTGTAGCAACAGTTTGTTACATCGACCATTTGGAAGATGGCGCCATTTATTGTATTTTGTATTTGATGTCTACTTAGATCTTGTATGCGATTCTTTGGTGAACTAATTCGCTTTAAGATTTAGGGGTGTGTTATAACGTGTTTAGATTCATGAAATGTGCTTATGACCGCATATAAACATGTTAAAACACTTTTTAAGTGGAGATTGGAACATGAAAAAAATTAGTCATGTGCTTGAAACATGAAATCTTATACACACATGTACATAAAGTTGCAACACCGCTTTAAGTAGCATATGAAAAATACCCTTTTATTCTTAGGACTAAAATGTGAATAGGTACTTGCATGTTCGTATGTTACACCATGTAGTAACATATGAATCTTGTCACATGATGCAACTATGGTACGTACCTTTTCGGAGTCCTTGAAGGAAGTGAATGGGTTATGGCCTATGGGTCTTATCTAGAGTGGTATAGGACATTGGCCATGGTACTCTTGTTTGTCTCGGTTAGTGATGATGGTATAGTAGTCTGGATCAAGAAACATTTTTTTAGATAGTTAGGACGATTGGTTTGCTAACCTAGTGAGACTCGTCTAATCACCAAGAAGAAAAATTGATTTTAAACAATTCAAACTATGCTATATTGGCAAATAATAGACCTCACTCCACACGTGGATAGTTGCTTACGCGGTACGCCTAACTGCCAAAAAACCTTATGTAGCATGATTACGTGGCATGGACTCTTTATGAACATCTTTTAAGTATTATATAAACAAAAAATTAAACTCCATCTCTCCATTCACTAACACAATTATGAACAAAATGAAGAGACGTTGCCTCCACTGTCACTAACATTGTTGTTGTCGTCGTCGCCACCGTTGTCACTAACACCACCACCAGCACCGCCCACGCCACCACTACCAGCGGCCCAACGCCGTTGCCCCCGCCATCACCATCACCACCACCGTCATCACCGATGCCACTACCGTTATCATTTCCATTGTCACCACCGTCACCGTTACCATTTTTCACTTGGTAAATTTTCTTTATTTTAAGGCAATGGTATATTTGTCATTTGCATTTGATTTCTTTGTTTTTCCTTGAATAGCAAACACCACGAATTAATAACTAATACATATGCCATAACTTAACCCAATAGGACATATGACAACAAAAGAAGATGATCAATTTCTTCTTTTTTTTTTATATTCACTCTCTCATACATTTTATTACACGGTTAGTTTTAACTCTTTACTTACATGTAACATTTTACCCCTTGATAATATTAAAAGAAATTATTAACTTTTTTTTTTAAACTTACTATTATACCTTTTTAATTAAAAACTCCAAACATACTTATTAATGCCGTCATAAATAGTCTTCGTACCCGTCATCAATGCCCATTGTCAATGATCATAAATGGTCTTCATGCGACCCATACCAACCACAAGCCCACTTGTCTAACCGCCTAACTGGTAACATTAGTCATTCTCCTTCTTCTTCATGGATTTGTTGAGGATACGTCAACAAAATAACAGAATTACTTAAGGGTATAAAGGTAACTTTATAGTAATAAAACATTTAAGTTTTAACATTTACTATAGTCAGGACTCAGGAATCAAAATGCCACTAGTAATTAAACAATTAAGATTCAAAGTCTAAATTCTTAAACCTAGTCTAAATTCTTAAAACCCAAACTGCTTAATTAATTCCAAAGTTATATATAGTATTACTATACTAGAGACAAAAAAAAGTTCAACATTATTAAAGTAACAAAAGGGTATAATCTTATGTGGATGTGAGGAGGTTTGGTTGTTAAAACAATCTTCTCTCTATTTCTCTCATCTCCCACATACTCATCTCCCTTTCTCTTGTACTTGTTCAAAATCAACCTATACACCATATTTTATGCATCACTTTCTTCATCATTTTATATTTCTTTCTATAAGTTTCACAATTTTTTAATCCAACTTATGCTACTATTTCAGGTTTAAAAATCTTCTTTTGATTACCTACATCATCATCTCAAACAGTTTGCTAAATTAAGTTACCTATCCAGCAAAAAAGAAAAAAAAAACATTTATTCTATATTCCTATGCTTTAAATTCTTGATTTCTGCTCTAAATTTCAAGATTCCAACTTCACACCAACACCCAGATGATTCCTTCTAAACCCACCTACAGTTGACCCATATTTCAAAAGGGTATCTTCCAAAACCAGTTTTTAATCATCCTATAATGAGAAAAACTGTGTTTTTCTTGCTTTTTGCTACATGGGTTATGCTTGCAGTGGCAGATGAGGGCATAATAGGAAATTCAACTTCCTCAAGAACACCTAAAGTTGTGAATATTGGAGCTTTGTTGACAGTTAATTCAGTTATTGGAAGGTCTGTAAAGCCTGCTATTAAAGCTGCTATTGATGATGTCAACTCTGATACTTCAATTTTGCCAGATACCCATTTGAATCTCATTCAACATGACACCAATTGCAGTGGCTTTTTAGGCACCATTGAAGGTATACTTTCAATTTCACAAATAATATCATCATATTTAATCTTGATTGACCCATCAAAACCAGTGTTAAAAATGTTAATAAACAGAAGATAATTTGGGATTTTAGAAGAATTAGTTTGACTTTAAAAAGTCAAACTTGTTGATTTTTGAATAATAATTTGGTGTAGCTTTGGAGTTAATGGAGAAAGATGTGGTGGCGGCAATCGGGCCACAATCGTCTACAATCGCACACGTCATCTCACACGTTGTCAACGAGCTTCAAGTACCTTTACTGTCGTTCGGTGCGACTGATCCTACGTTAGCAGCTTTACAATATCCGTATTTTATCCGAACCACACAAAGTGATTATTACCAAATGTCGGCCGTTGCTGACGTTATTGAGTACTTCGAATGGAAGGAAGTGATAGCTGTCTTTGTGGATGATGATTACGGTCGAAATGGTGTTTCGTCGTTAGGCGATTGGTTAGCCCAGAAACGGGCTCGAATTGCTTACAAAGCTGCGTTGACGCCCGGTTCATCGGTTGATGATGTAACCGAAGTGTTGACCACGGTCAACTTGATGGAATCGCGCGTTTATGTGGTTCATGTGAATCCTGACACGGGTTTGCAAGTTTTCACGGCTGCGAAGAAGCTCGGGATGATGACGAGTGGGTATGTTTGGATCACGACTGAGTGGCTGCCAGCAGTGTTGGATTCGTCAGGCCCACTGGGTTCAGTGGGCCTGTTACAGGGTGTGTTGTCATTCAGACAGCACACCCCGGACTCCGGTTTGAAAAAATCTTTTACTACAAAATGGAACAACATTAAACCGAAGGAAACATCCGGTTTTAACGTGTATGCGCTTTATGCTTACGATTCAGTATGGCTCCTTGCGCGGGCTCTCGACACGTTTTTAAAATCCGGCAAAAGCATCACGTTTTTGTCTGACCCGAATCTTAAAAACACGAGTGGGTCTCGCCTGCAATTATCTGCGCTTCAAAGGTTTAACGAGGGACCACGGTTACTCGAAACGATATTATCAACTAATTTTACGGGCTTAACGGGCGAGGTTCGGTTCGATCAAGACAAGAATCTCGTTCAACCCGAGTACGATGTTTTAAACATTGTCGGTAACGGATTACGAACAGTCGGTTACTGGTCAAACCATTCCGCTTTGACCACAAACCCGCCTGAAAAAGTTTATGCGAAACCATTAAACGGTTCAACAGATACTAAGCGTCTTTATAGTGTGATTTGGCCCAGTGAGACGAGTGCGAAGCCACGTGGATGGGTGTTCCCGAACAATGGGAAGCCGTTAAGGATTGTAGTACCATATAGGCATAGCTATACAGAGGTTGTTACAAAAGATGTTCGGTCCCCAGAAGGTGTACGAGGTTATAGCATTGATGTTTTTGAGGCGGCTGTAAATTTACTACCATACCCCGTGCCTCGGAAATATATTTTGTATGGTGATGGTGTTCGGAACCCGAGTTATAGTAATCTTGTGGCTGCTGTTGCTGATAATGTAAGTTGCTGTTTTGGTGTATATTGTATTTGACTTTTTGTGGTCAACTTGCTTGTTCTTAATTTCATAGTTACAAGTAAATAAGTAATGTGGTTACTTTGACCACCAAAGTAAAAATCTAGAACTGATTTGCCTTGTTTTTCAGACATATGATGCTGCAGTTGGAGACGTTACAATTACTACAAACAGAACAAGAATAGTTGACTTTACACAGCCGTACATGGAATCGGGCCTCGTGATCGTTGTTCCTGTAAAAAAGTCAAAAACCAGCCCGTGGGCTTTTCTCAAACCGTTCACCTTTGAAATGTGGCTCGTCACCGGTGGCTTCTTTCTTCTTGTTGGGTTTGTTGTTTGGATTCTTGAGCATCGATTAAATCATGAGTTTCGGGGACCCCCGAGTCAACAAATTATCACAATTTTCTGGTTTAGTTTCTCAACCATGTTCTTTTCACATAGTAAGTATACTCCATTTGTTATAAGTGTCTTGATTTGTGCTTCGGTACTAATTATCTATTATTCATTAAACACTTTTTAATGTCCGGATAAACACATTTAACATCTAATTAGTTACACTTTCTAAAACCTTTTTTGCGCCCATGAGAACTTGTTAGAGAAACTCGCGGGCCCCACCAATGCATTGCTAACCCGGTGGGACCAGGTAAAGTGCACTTACGCTAGCGCTAGAGGCATGCCCAAAAACTTAGCTAACCGGAATAACCGACGGTTTGGTATGTATTTTCAAAATCTATTTTTTGGTTCAGTTTCAGCTTTGTTATCAGGCAAAAACCAAAAAATCGGAACTGAAGCGAAAAAAACAAATTTTAGTAATTTATTGTAATTTAATAAATGGTGTAGCCCACAAACTTTAGGTCCAAATGTGTAATAAACATTTAATTAGTAAATAACAAAAATAATTTAGCCATAATTCATTATTTTGGCCTTTTTCCGGCCAAATTCATTATTTTAGGCTTTTTTTTTCGGCCCAACATTTTTCAAGCACAAACAGTAATACCAAAAATCCATTGTGAGAACCGAAATTAGTTAAAACTAAAACTAATCGGTTTTCAAAAATAAAAAAAGTAGAAGTTTTGGTTTTTTGCCTTTTGGTTCTATTTGATCCAAATACCAAAATAGTACAAACCAAAAAACCGAACTGAACTCATCGTGAAAACTGAAAAAATAGAAACAAAATAGTTTTCGATTCATGCACAGCATTTACCACTATTCCACACCAGATTTCAAAACCCATTTAGTGACCTTTACTTCCATTTCACAAAAATCTACTTTTTAACAAAATATGTCACTTTTGATAATCTTACCAATAAAATTATTTTCAACTAATCATGTCTAACATTCAAAGTTTCAAACATCTAAATATCTTATGTACTATTCATATAGGGGAGAACACAGTTAGCACATTGGGAAGATTTGTTCTACTCTTATGGCTATTTGTAGTATTGATCATCAACTCAAGCTACACCGCAAGTTTGACGTCAATCCTCACCGTCCAACAGTTGAGTTCACGAATCGAGGGCATAGATGGGATGATTTCAAGCAATGATCCTATTGGAATTCAAGACGGATCTTTCGCATATAATTATTTGGTCCAAGAACTTAATATTGCACCATCTAGAATTAAAATATTGAAAGATACAACAGAGTACATAAACGCCCTTCGGCTTGGTCCAGGCCGCGGTGGTGTAGCTGCCATTGTTGATGAGCTCCCTTATGTTGAGGTTTTTATGACTTACACCAAGTGTGAGTTCAGGATTGTTGGTCAAGAGTTCACGAAAAGCGGTTGGGGATTTGTAAGTTTGTTCTACTTTTAACTTTTTGACTTTTGTGGTTTGACTTCTCGAGTCAAACCTTAAACTTCCCAATATTGAAGTTGAAATATTTCTTCACTGGTTTAACACCAAAATCTTTATATTTTTCTATAGTATTGTGAGTTGACTTTTGAGTCAACTCTTAAATAAAATGTTCATGTCAAATTTTAAACTTTCTAAAATGAAATTTGCTTCGAGATTTTGGTGTTATTATCAAAATTTTTACGTTTTGTATAATTTATATTGGATTTCTTACTATTTATTAAATCTGATTTTTAAAACTTCGAAAGAATCCGCATCGACTTTGTAGTCAAAAACCAAAGTGTTTGACCTCAAAAGTCAAACTATTAGTTTCACACCTATAACCCCAATATCAAAATAATAACCAATTTGTAAAACTTTCAGGCATTCCAAAGAGATTCACCTCTAGCACTTGATTTATCAACCGCGATCCTCCAACTTTCAGAAAATGGCGATTTACGAAGAATTCATGACAAATGGTTAACCACAAGTTCTTGTGCATCTCAAGTTTCAGAAATAGACACCAATAGTCTTTCTTTAAGTAGCTTTTGGGGTTTGTTTCTAATATGTGGGATCGCGTGTTGCATTTCTCTCGGTGTGTATTTTTATAGAGTGTTGCGTCAGTACCTTCGATTCGACCCGGATTTAGAAGAATCACGCGCGGTTCCTGAACCCGAACCGGATTCAGCTAGACGGAGTTCAAGAAGGTCATTTCGGTCTACGAGTTTTAAAGATTTGATCGAGTTTTATGATAGAAAAGAAGCTGAGATTAAGGAAATGTTGAGGCGACATAAGCGACAAGTTAACGGGCATAATGATTCGCCTAGTTAAATTGAGACGAAGGATTTCATATATTCCAATGCATAATGTATGACGAAATATAATGTTTTTTAAGTTTAGAGGGGATATATGAAACCGACTATTTTGTAGAATGGGATGTATTCTTTATACTCTTCTATGTGTATATTGTCATTAGTTAAAATTCAGTGTACTCTATTTTACAATATATCAATTTTATAATGCCATAGATTAGGGCAATAAAAGTTAAATAAAATTTGTTACTAAATGAATAAATGATATTACTTATAAAAAACAAATGTATGTATTTGTTTGTTATTTTTTTTTTAATTTTAGTGTTATCAACATATTTTAATAATTTGTGTCTTGTAAATTAAGAAAAATGATTTCAAGTTGTGTTATAGTATATAAGCTGGAAGATGCAAAGTGGATGCTTTTAGATGTTAGCGGGACATGCTAATTCCCGACCCAACTACACGTTCGGTAATGGGTGGGTTGGGCTGATTCCATGGTGCACAGAGATTTTGGTGTGTTAAAGGATAATTTGAGGTTTACTAATTAATGAGTATTAGGAGTGTTTATTTCAAATTTATGTTTAGATATAGATAAGTTAGAACTATATCTTGTTTAAAGGCTTTTTGTAATTATTTTTTTGTTATCAATGAAATTTTGATTATTTGAACCCTTATTAGCCATCACTTGTAAAGGAAAACTTTATCCAGCACATTAATACTACTAAGACAAAGACTGTTTGATAGAGTTTGTATTTAATAAAGGGTTTGAGCTTAGCTAGGACTGGTTAGGTAATATAAACACGTGTAATCAAGTTTTTAAGTTGTACGAGCAATGGCCACATTTCTTCTAGCTCCATATAAGTTTCCACTTTCATCCCTTGAACTTCTATGAGCAGTGCACGATGATCCTTACAAATCTATGTTGTCATTTAAGCCCTTGATCTTTCAAATAATTCTTTTTCAATCTGAAACATAAACAGTTTGGGTTATAACTTTGTAAGTCATAAAATAACTTGTTTCATTTCCTAAAATTTTAAATTGATTCAATTCAAGATTGAAATAATTTGTATGAATAATCACACGCGTGTGTGTATATTTCAACAAAAATTGAATTTAAGCCCTTAGAATACGATTCGAACTTGAATGTGTATATTGAAGTTCTGCACCAGGGTGGTAAAAGGCTAATGAGAAACTTTTAAGGGTCGGCACGAGTTACTCATCAACATGAGCCTTTGTGAATCAACATTGAACTTTATAGATGAGCAAAAACGGTTGTTGGTTATGATAATGTATATATGTTAATAACAAAATTGTGGGTCAACGATAATTGAAGTGGGTCGTAATAACATTTATATGTTAGTAGCAAAATTGCGGGTCAGTAACATTAAAGTAGCTCATGATAACGTTTATATGTTAGGCCATGGGGTATACTCTAACCTATACATAGGTTAAAGTGACATGATACTTTAAAGATGGATTAAACCACTCACCACTTGTGTTAAGTGTGTTAAAATGGCCCATGAGTTATGCTTTTAAAGGGTTAAAAAGAACAATATGCATTAATTATGTATTAATTACTAATTGATTTGTTATATTAATTATGTGTTAAATGGGGATTAAACCATTTCCTTTGGATGACATAGAGTGAAAGAGAAAAAAATGATTGATGTGGAACTTATGTGGAGTTAAAATAGGTTAGAGTATACCCCATGACCTTAGTTGCAAAATTATGGGTAAGTGAAAATTAAGGTTGCATAACTTATTGCTCACATGTGACATTGATTATGATCTTATGTTCTCACTACATTATATTTTGGGTTTCAGTTGGCCTAATAAAATGTACACTAGTCTTTTTTTCACATATGTACAAATATGATGTAAACTTTGAAAGCGCGTATGTTCAACTCTCTTGATCCAACATTAAAAAGTGGGAAAATTACATAAATAGATATGTTTGACTAAGAATTTAACAAAACAGACATGTCTATTTTAGTCTACATCTCTCTAATCATTGGTTTTTTGACCAATACCAACTGACACGTCACCGAAGCCAGCCTTAGCCGCCACTTTATGGGCACGAAATTTTATGAAAAGTAAACGGGTCTCACCTTTAACCAATAAAAATTCGACACGTGTCAAAGGCGGCTAAACTTAGCCTACATCTATGGTTATTTAGCCGTCATCTTTGACTCTTAGCCGGCTTTGTGATACGTGTCTATTTAGTTAGCCGGCTCCAAATATTCCTTCTTAGCCGGCTCCAACTCGGCTTATAGGCTAAGGCTTCACTTAGCCGCCTTCTTTTTTTCATTTAGCCGTCTAATTTTAGCCGCCAAAATTGAATATTATACCAACCTTATTAAATATTTAGCCGACTTCAGTTAGCCGTCTTCTTAGCCGGTGTAAATTTAGCCGCCAAAATTGAATATTTTACCAACCTTACCAACTCTATTAAATATTTAGCCGACTTCACTTAGCCGTCTTCTTAGCCGGTGTAAATTTAGCTCCCAAAATTAAATATTTTTACCTACTCACTTAATTATTTAGCCGGTTTCGTTTAGCCTCCAATTGTTTTTCTCCTAGCCTACATGTTTTAGCCATTAGCAATAAATATTTTACCTATCCATGGAACCCATGGGCACTCCTACTATCCATTTCTTAACTTTATTTCGTATTTTTGTTGGAGTAATCAACGTGGTGATTCACAAGATTCTCCGACTACCCATAATTATTTCGATAGTTCGTTATTTAGTTTGGTCGGTTAAAACGCCGTGTAACGCTCATTGGGACGACTGTAACATCCCGAAATTTCTAAGAATAAATAATTAATATATTATTTATTTAAAATGGAAAAGTTTACTTGAGTTAATAGAAAAATAGTAAAATGATAAAGATGGAAGGATAAGTATGCTAATTAGATGTAATTAATTATGGACCAAAAAGGAAAGATGGGCCTAAGGTCCATGGGCTTAAGGGAGTATAAATACCCCTTAAAACCCTAATCCTTTCCATTTTCATTCATCTCTACACCATAGCCTACGCCATCAAAATACACACTTAACCGAATTCCCGTTTTTGAGAAAACCACCCACAAAGACACAAAGATTCCCGGAGATCTAGCCGTCGGATCGGTCTCAAATTTTAACCGAGTGTTTATGGTATATAAATGAAGATTCCCACCGATTAGATCTTCGATCAGAGGTCGAGAAGTACGTCTTTTATTAGCAAAACCGTAGCAGCTCAACATGAAGATTTCCGGCCACTGTTTCACTATTCCGGCGACTGTAGCGGCCGTTTCCGGCGAAGTTGAGCTGATGGATTTGTAGATCGGGACGAGAAGATTCCGTGGCCGCTTGAATCACTCAAATCGGAGTTCGTTTGATATGGTTTTGGGCCTCTCGAGTGATATTAGACAAAAACTTCAAAGGTACGTTTTTGTTAAAAAGATTTACTTTTCATGACCGGATTTATATGAAAATTGGTAGGATGATAGATCGGGTCTAGATAAATCGTAAAGTTACAAACTTGAAGATTAAAATAGACTTAACGAACTCATGCTTATGAACGGATCGTTTAAACGTTTTAAGCTTAAAGATCCAAACTTTATGCGTTTTCGGGCCGAGTCTTATCCGAAAATGACCATGGGAATGTTCACGGGATTTATTAACATCGTATCAAAGGATTTCACGTTAAAACTGAGATGTTTATGGGTTCAAAACAAAACCCGAAACTGATACTGTACAACTTCGCCTGCAAGCAAGTTCGCCTACTGATCAACTTCGCAGTATAAGTTCGCTACTGTAGATAAGTTCGCTTAAATGATAAGTTCGCTTAAAGGATAAGTTCGCTTAATGTTAAGTTCGTTTAATGTTAAGTTCGCTTAACACTAGGTTCGCTTAATACTAAGTTCGCTTAATACTAAGTTCGCTTAAAAGATAAGTTCGGTTAAATGATAAGTTCGCTTAAAGGATAAGTTCGCTTAATGTTAAGTTCGTTTAATGTTAAGTTCGCTTAATACTAAGTTCGCTTAATACTAAGTTCGCTTAAAACTAAGTTAAAGTAATCTAATACGATAGGACGAGTTTTGATACGTATAACTTATATACAGTTAGCCGATCTCAGTTAAAGAAGGGGATAACGATTAACGGTGAACGCGACGGGATCCAGGTGAGTTTCTAGCCCCATTTATGTGTTATGTTTTCGGGGCTGTGTGCATACTCAATATGTTTGTTAATACGCTTATCCTAGGAGATAAGTGTATGCCTTATGTGAATAATGTGAAATGTATGAATGATTGCTTGATGGTACGTGAACGATCTTCGGATATTGCACGTACTGTCAGGTTGTAACGCTATGTATAAGGTAAGTATGATATGTATGCTTATGTGTATGAACGTGATAAAGTTAATAAAAGAAGGAAATGATGGTTGTATGGTTGTATGGTTACGAAAAGGGTACCGAGCCCTAATAATACTCGAGGTATGATGTATGGTTGTATGGTAACGAAGAGGGAATCGAACCCTACTAATATTCGAGGAAAGAGGGTACCGAGCCCTAATAATACTCGAGGAAAGAGGGTACCGAGCCCTAATAATACTCGAGGAAAGAGGGTACCGAGCCCTAATAATACTCGAGGAAAGAGGGTACCGAGCCCTAATAATACTCGAGGAAGGAGGGTACCGAGCCCTAATAATACTCGAGGAATGTAGGGCGTAATGCTCTTTATAACGTAAGATACGAAAGTAAGTTAGTACAAAAGAAAGTATGAATGAAAGAATATAAGTTTATTTGTATTGTATAATGTATGATTAACTAGAACTCACTCAGCGTAGCTGACTTTTAGTATGCACGCAGGTGAGTAGGATGAGGCAGCTCGCTTGAGGAGACACGTGGCACTGAATAAAAGGCTGGCATCGGAAGACTCAAGACGTTTAAGTCTAATGTTTTGTTTATTTTGAAAGACAAGATGTTGTTTTAAGACAAGATGTGTTTTGTTATGAAATGTTTTATGAAAGCTTTTATATTCCGCGAATGTTTTAATTAACTCTGATATTTAGAACCGCGTTTATGAGTAAATCCAACACGAAAGTAGGGCTACCGGTAACGGGGCCTTACACCGACAAACTTCATTGCATTGTTAATTCGTTAATTAGTTGGGACAATCAAATTGCCAGGTGACGCTTTTGGCTGTCCAACTCAGTTGTTTTTTGTTAGTTCGTTGGGCCATTCAAATTTCCATGGGAAGCTCATGGGAGGCCAACACCCACAAGTTATATTGCGTTAGTTTATTGTTAACCTAATAATATAAATTTTAAACTTACTTAACTCCTCGTGTAGTCATGTTAATCTTATTGACTACATCATTTAACAACTGTTTACGCAATGTACCCCCCCCTCGTCTTATAAACTTTCACTTTTAATCCTCATGACGCAATTTCCTTTACTTCTTAAGGCAATGTTATTATAAGTTACCTACATACTTAGACATTTTATTATCCTAATGTTTTCCTCAGCTCATCCTTCATCTTATAAATCTCTATTTTTGGTTCTCGTAGAATGTCTTCCCTAGGAAATTATCGTAATCAATGCCGTTCACCTACTTCTCGTGATTGTTGTTCGACTACTAGAATCACCAAGGAGTGTTGATGTATGCTATTAATCGACCAACCGCCAATCTCGACAAAACTAAAATACGCCGAATAAGAAATTTATACTAACTCATATCCATTAAAATATTATTTAAGTTGTATTTTCTTATTTATATCCATATCCTTAAACTATAAATTTCTAAGTACATTTAAATCATTATCCTCAACTTTAAACTATAAATATCTTATTATCTCTTATTTTTCTCAATATCATGATGCTTTTCACAACTTATTTTTCACTCTATAAATCTTCATTATTAAAATTCAATTATTGTAAATTTTACTATTAAACTAAATTATGTATTCTCTAAATTTAATTTCCATTTCTAAAAAAAATTAATAATAAATAAATAAAATAAAATTCATTAATTCAACTTTTATTATTAAATCGACTTTTTGATTGAACCTTCATCGTAAATATTTCAACTCCCTACTTTGATTTTTTTGAAAATTTTGAATCTTCACTAGTACTAATACATATACATATACGCATCCCCATTATCTCATATCAACTCATTCCCACAACTTACCCATCATTTCATTAAAATTTCATCCTTGGTTCAACTCTCTAAATGATAAATTGGAATGTTTTAAATGATAATTTTGTAGTTGTTAGAATAGTCATGGTGGTTCATGCATTTCTAGCCTCGCATTTATCTCAATATATTGTATGCTTCACTTTAATTTAAAATTTATTATTTACTCAAATTTTCATTATTGGTAATTCAAATTACTTACTCCCTAATATTTATAACGATTTTGTGAAAAAGGAAAAAACCACGAATTCCCAATTTAATCTAATTTATCAATTACCTACCTTATATTTTATATAATTTTAAAGGTTTAATTTGAATAGGACTATCTCACTGATTCGGGAATATCTGCTTCCCAGTTTAATCTATTAACAATTTTATTCAAATACGTATATTTTCGCATTATAAATAATATTTAAATTATTAATTACTAACTATTATAATATTATAGAACATCTTAAACGAATTAATCTAATCTCAAAATCACAAACTTGAAAAGTTATAAATTTATCATTAATTCCTCTTTAAATCTCATAAATTCTCAACTAACTGAACTCGACACACCAAAATCTTCGTTTAAACTTATACTCTCGATCTTAATAAATGTTATAAATTAAACCTTTGCGTAATTCATCCCTTTAATAAAATTCCTTTATCGAAGATTAATCAATTAGGATCTTGTATCTCCATCTTATTTCCTTTATTCTCGATTATCTTAAATAACACTTGTCGTATCCCGCCTACTGCACAAGTTGTCCCGCAACAACCTACCCCTCATGCTCAACCTAATGTTCCTAATACCCGTGCTTGCTACCATTGTGGAAACCCAAATCACCTCCGAAATGCGTGTCCTCAACTTATCCAAGCTCACCAAACCCAATCTACGACTGCACCATACTACTTGACCCATGCTTACCACGCTCAAACCCATCAACCTCATGTTCGTCAAGCTCCTCCCATCAATCAAGGTCAACCTTACATAACCCAACACTACCACACCTCGCAACCACAAGCACAAGTTTACCAGACATATTTCCACCAAACAATCTTCATGCAAACTGTTCAAGCTCACGTTATTCAAGTTACCCAAAATCAATTTACCTCAACTGCTCCTACTCCTGCAACTCTTCATGGTGCCTCAAGTCACGCCAATTAAGCTACTCAACGTTCACGAAGACCCTTGCTGTTCCCTTTATCTATCTTATTTTATTTTGTCTTTTTCTTAATTACGTATGGTAATGCCTCATTATGGCTTTGGATTATTTCCAATTTGCACTATTTACCTTCTACCTAATAAATAAAGTTTCTTTTGATTTAATAGATTGTTTATTGAAGCCTGCTTCCATCTTATTCTTTTATCTTCATTAACTCTACCTATTTATAAGCTAACCCTTCTTCAACTTTAAATACTTTTATCTTTACGTTTAAAGTCGTCTTAAAATTTCTTTGCTTTAATAAAATTCACTACAACTTTTGAAATTATTTTATATATTGGTTTTATAATTAAAACTTCTTGAAACTTTTGTTTACACAAAATCATGAATTTTCAAACGTTTTGTAAATCCACACGATAGGACGAATCATGTGGACCATCCGACGATGAAAATAATTATGGTCCGGAACATAATTATCGAAATCATCGCATGGAAATCATGATGCGTAGGATTGTGTGTCATAACATAGAATCGAAAGTAGTTGGGATAATGGTACAAATGTAAAGATGATAAGGACATGGTGGATACGCCGCTGGTACATCCTATATATAAGTGCCCTTATCGGATTTGCATTTGGAGCGTTAATTTAACTATTCAAAGTTCTGTGCTATGATAAATTTTTAAATTTAATTTTAAAATTTTCATTTCCTCAAAATCTAATGGTGTCGTTATAGTAATCTTTAATTTCGGGACGAAATTTCCTAAAGTAGGGGAGACTGTAACAACTCGAACTTTTCAGAACTTATAAACCCGAACCGTTTCGGTGTTCGGTCATTTTATAAATTATTTCGTTTATCGATTTATTTATATTGTTGTTTAATTATATAACTATAACTTCCTTACTTTGGCAAGAATAACCCAGCATAAAACCTTTTATTCATATTTGTATCCAACCTCAAACATTAAGGGTTCAAAGTGAAAATTATTATAACCCATTTTGCCAAATGGGTATCATGACCCATAACTAGATCCCAGCCCAAATCCTTGCCCGTTTAGCGAAACCCAATCCCAATCTATTTGTCTTGGACCACAATTTACGTAATAAACATGGAAATTGAATATGTTGTTATGTTATTCATGCCTTTTTAGGCCAACCGACGTTCTTAATTTGGTTAATCGATCACAATTGATACGTCTTTGTTGATATACTTGGCCGACACTCTTTGATCATTAATCTATATCATAAAAATCTTTATAATTCAATTTCTTTCACTCACACAACCCTTATACCATCGAAAACTAAAACCCTATACTTAATTACGTTAATATCGTTGTCTGAGTTGTGTACGTGAGTTCGTATAGCCGGCCATTGGTATCTCAATTAACCATCGCATAAACAACGAACAAGGTAATTTCCTATATGATTAGTTTCGCGTTGATCTTATATCTAATAGCCCTAACTGTAATTAATCATACAATGATCGAATTTAAAGAACTGATTGTTGCTAGGGTTTATGTTCATTCTGGTCTGGTTCACTGTTTGGTTTTATTTAATTATTTCAAATCTATTTCGCATGAACTGGTTAGCCCAGTTGGTTGGAACCTTGCTTGCCGAGTGGCAGGTGGCGGGTTCGAGTCCCTGTCACCCCGTTTCTGATTTATTTTAGTTATTATTCTTTTTTAAGCTATTTCAATAAACAATATATATAATAATAACTAAGAAATAAATTATCTTATTAGAAACCAATCATATAAAACTTGTCTTCTCACGTTTTTGGTCCGTGTATGTACGTATATGTGTATTTAGATATACATATATGTATATATACGTGTATATATATATAATACCACGTAAACTAATATTTTTGGTTATATATATATATATATATTTATATATATATAAATGGACAAGCTTATTGAATGTTTTAGCAAACTAATAAATTTTTTTAAATATGTATTTTACTTAAATAATATTTCATAAAATAAAATATTATAATACACTTTTAAACAGATTAATAAACTAATAATATTGTTAAAGATGTGTTTTATCTATAATAAAGTATTATAAATGACTTAATAGCTTTATAAATATCGAACTCGCTTATCCGATCTAGTTCATTAACTCAGCGTATCTATGTTCTATCTTCCTTTATAGGCCTTGTCGTCAACGTGTGATTTCTGCGAATCATCATTTTTAATATTTCTCTTTTCACTTTTGTTCGTCTATCGAGGTGAGTACCCATTCCCCTCTTTTTTGCTCGTTTTCTCACGTTTTGGGGACATATGCGTAAAACTTATATTTCTCATATATACTTATACACAAAACTGCAACTATTGTCTTATGTGTTAACAACTTATACCTTACTTGTTTATGTGCTTATTTGCTTTGTATGCTTCCGCATTCGGAGAGGTCTAACATAATCTCAGTCTAGTATGATCATACGCTAGTCGTTAGCCTTTGTGCTTCTCGACATCTCAGTTATACTTGCTCATTTGGTTAATTTGTTATTCTCATATGACTCGTTCCAGCTACATATTTTTGTTATATACTATATATACATTTAAACTGGTGTGTTGCTCACTCAACCTTGTGTTGACAAACTATATTATTTTCAACGCATATGCAGGTTATCGTGTAATGTGGTTCTCAAGCTTGTATTTGAAGAAAACTTAGGTTGCATGCTAGAGAAGAAGACGCAAGAATTAGAATATTAAATTTTTATTTGATTAAAATTTTATTTATGTACTTTGGTTAATTTGATGTAAATGATTATTTAATTTAATTAATAGATATTATCATTTTAATAATGTATGATAATAACCTTTGAAAAGCTGTGAGCAATCAGTTCGCCCCCGCATTTCCGCCGTAGGTTGGGGTGTGACAATTGACAGCTAAGCGGAGCTGGCTAAATAATTGAGTAGGTAAAAATATTTAATTTTGGGGGCTAAATTTACACAGGCTAAGAAGATGGCTAAGTAAAGCCGACTAAATATTTAATAGAATTGGTAAGGTTGGTAAAATATTCAATTTTGGCGGCTAAATTTACACCGGCTAAGAAGACGGCTAAATATTTCATAAGGTGGGTATAATATTCAATTTTTGCGACTATAATTAGACGGCTAAATGAAAAAAAGAAGGCGGCTAAGTGAAGCCTTAACCTACAAGTCGAGTTGGAGCTGGCAAAGAAAGAATATTTGGAGCCGGCTAAATAAATAGACACGTATCTCGAAGCCGGCTAAGAGTCAAATATAGCGGATAAGTAACCATAGATGTATGCTAAGTTTAGCCGCCTTTGACATGTGTCGAATTTTTATTGGTTAAATACGGGACCCGTTTACTTTTCATAAAATTTCGTGCCCATAAAGTGGCGGCTAAGTGTCGAATTTTTATTGGTTAAATATGGGACCCGTTTACTTTTCATAAAATTTCGTGCCCATAAAGTGGCGGCTAAGGCTTAGCCGCCTTAGCCGGATTCGGTGACGTGTCAGTTGTTTATTGGTCAAAAAACCAATGATTGAAGATATCTAGGCTAAAATAGACATGTTTATTGTAACATCACGTAAATATTGGGCAAAAAATGCCAAGTTTCCAAAAGTCAATGGACCAAATTCGTTAATATTCAAACTCAAGGGGCTAAAATGAAAATTCTAATTTTCTGACCCATCGCGCTACCCGATGGATCAGAAAAGACACCCATCGCGTACCGCGATGGGGTGTCTGACACGTTGTGACACGTGTGCCACGTGGCACACGGTGGCACCGTCTGCCGCCACGTGTCACCACGTGGCAAAACGTCCGCCACGTGTCGCCACGTGGCAGGTCTAGAGGGTGACTGGCCGAGCCTATGTCGCGGTACGCGACAGGTGATCCAATTTTGGCTATAAATAGAAGAGCCACGGGTTGTCACAACTCACACCTCAAAACACACACATTACTCTCTCTCTCTCTCTCTCTAACATCTCTCTAAACCTTGAAGTTCGTGCCCTCGATCCATCTCGATAACCGTGCGTCGATTCCTCGTTTTCCGTGCGCATTACCTTGATATTCATACCACTCCCCGACAATACTCCAATCAAGAAGGAGGTGCTGCCCCAACGTCCCGATGATCTTCTCGAAGTACGTGTCGTGAAGAGTTGGCGTCTCGATAAGTGAGTCCAAGGGGAAAGGATTGATCAACCGTGTGTTGATAAGGGAAATAGAGTTGAAGTGCTGCCCAAGTGAGTAGGGTCTATTAAGCCAAGAAAGGTAGGCATAATGCCCGAATAAAATAATAATAAAATATTATAAAGGCTTAATACCTCAAATCGAAGTTATTATCGATAAACAAAGAAATATATAACAAAGAAAATAAAGAAAAGAAGAATGAAATATATATGTGTGAAAATGTATATATGTATATGATTATTCTTTATTATAAAATATATTATTTAAGAATAATGAGTATTCTTAAATAATAAAGAAAAGGAATACGTTTCTTAATGAAAAAGAAACGTAGGGTTTTTATGAATAAACTAAAGGTTTATAACAATTACTTTTCAACTAAATGTTTTAAAGTAAAAAGAAATATTGAACTAAAGGTTCATCGAGATAAATAAGACTAAAGGTCTTAAGCCGGATCATGTATCCGACTAACAAAAAGTTATACTCGTACTATAGGTACGAGATAGCAAGAGAAAGACTCACGGACGGTGTTGGAAGCCGATACCATTGAAAAGGTGAATACGCCCCACTTTTACATACTTGTTTTCAAACAAACAAACGTGTTATGTGTAAAACTTTACATGAGGCTACGTGTCTCTAAAAACATTGTAAATAAGAGTATAAGCCTAGCCCTTAGGCTGTGGTATACGTTTGTCTGGATCCTTACATATGTGGAACGCGGTGGGCACATCGCACCACGCTTGGTCACGACCTCCAGCCACGATGGGTCGGGCCTAAGTTACGTCCGAGTGAGACTGACCATGTGTATTATATTTATGGTGCCTAAGTTATGTCGAAACGCTGCGGTGTTTTGCTGAGGTGACCTAGTGTAGAGACTCGAGTTTAAGATGATTGTTTAACTTGATTATTCCTAAGCCTAGATGGGCCGAGACTTACGTGGTCTCGAGGGGTGATTAAGTAAAGAAAATATTTTTAGCGTCAGCATATTCTCCAGCATTCGTTGCTGATGTATTTTATAACATTTTGCAGGTAATCAAGATTAGAGCTTGAAAGACGAAGAGCTCAAGAATCCGATGGCTCGGATAATTTTGTGTGAATATTAAAATATGGTGGTTTTGTAAAACTCATAACAAGTAAACTTAAAGGAGACTTTCGTCTCGTATTATGTAATGTAAATACTATAATTTTGATCCTCATGTTTTTATAAAGTCTTCCGCATTAACCCGCTACTCTGATTTATTTACAAATGTGGTATCAACTATTGATCACACTCCTAGGCCTAAGATGGAGGTTTGACAGGTTGGTATCAGAGCCATCGATCTTAGCGAATTGGGTATCATAAAACAATACCCAATCTTCGTTCCAAGCATAGGAAATATTTACTTGTTTATTTGAATTAGGGATAAGATTGGTTGGTAACCTTTTATTTCCCTCTCCTCTATCTAAACCACCTATCAAGATGTCTTTCAAGAAATTAATGGAGTATTATGATAATGAAGCAAGAAGGGCAAGAAAATATTACAAGTTTCCAAGAGACATCATGAGCAAGGATTACTTTGAGTCATTCTTTAACTCCAACGAGGAACATAACCAAAACCCCAATCCAAGTCCAATCTACCATTTAGATAACACTCCACATCAAGAATACCAAGCACCAAGACATTCCAGCTATCATCCAACAAGTCTACCCATGTATCAACCGTCCGAGGTTCCGACATACTATCCTTCCGAGATTCCGACTTATCAACCAACTGAAATTCCACCGTATTACCCAACTGGAAGTTCAACACACTTAGCAACTAATCCGCACCCTTCATATGCTTTCCTCTCTAATTTACCAATCAAGGAGGAACCAAAATCATCTTCATCCGACTGGATGCAATGCCACTCCGATCAACGAAGGTGGCATACCGGCACTTCAATTATAGACTCTGCCGATTCCGTCATCAACAAAGAAGGGCCATCTCAGATGAGAGTAACGATGCCATACGAGAAGATCCATATGCCAGCAATGACCGAAGAAGAACCAGAAGAGGAACCTGAAGAGGATCCCGACCTCGAGGAGGAATATCCTGACAATCCAAATGAAGTAACCACATCGATCGAAGAACAAAACTCAACTCCAAGCTATGGTTCGGTCGACCCGTATATGCAATTTCTCCATGAACTCAAGGGTAAGGCGTCATCAAGCTTTCCACCATACCAAGGTGAGATTCCATCCATTGAAGAGCAAGCAAAAGAAATTCAAGAACAGAATGAGGCTGCCAATGCTTTCTTCAACTATCAATCTGATGTGACAACATCTCCATACCCTGATCCTAAGAACCACTATGATATTGTGATGATGGGTTACCGCGACCCACCTCCAAGATATGGGTATCCTATTGACATACCTCAGTCCCAGGAGGAGCATTTGGATCGAGCCCTACAGGAAACGGATGAGTTGAGAAAGAAGATTGATGTTAATGGAAAGAAAAAGAAGAAGATAGGAGACAAGCTTCTTCGAAAGTGCAATAAGCTAACCAAGGTGGTGAAGAAATTCATGAAGGAATGAGAAGATGATGGAATGTTTTCAAGAAATGAAGTTTATGTGTAAAAATAGTTTGTATGTTATAATATACGATGTAATAAGGATAGGACTTTATATATCGCTTAAACGATATATAAGTATGTTGTAAAATAATATACATATCACTTTATGATATGTATATGTATGTGAAATAAATAAACTTGTATATTAAGAAAAGAAATATGTTAAATTACAGATAAAGAATAAAAGAAAAGAATGTCTTGACAAAGTAATAACCGGGAGGTTTCCCGAAAGGAAGCCGAGAAACGAGAAGAAAAAGGGAAAGGTCCCGAGAAAGAACAACTGGAACCAATTCCCGATAAATATATGAATCAAATTCAACAAATGATCAAAAAGGCCGTTAGGGAAGAATCTGAATTCAGATCACAATCTAGACAAACCAAACATTCCCAATCAGTTCACCCTTCCCAAAAATCTGTTAAGTCTCGTCCAAAACCATCTCATTTAGAAGAGAGTGTTCATGAGTCGAATGCTGATGGAGGTGTTAGACAGGAATTTAAGAAACTTAAAATCGGTGGGTGTTCGTTTACAGATTTCAAATACTATGGACCGAAGGAATTCCATGGTGACAAGGGAGCCATAACAACCGTGAGGTGGCTTGAAGAGATGGAGACGATAGTGATTACAAGCAAATGTTCAGATGAAGAGAATATTCAATACTCCGCCCTGATGTTCAAAGACGAAGCAATAGAATGGTGGAACACGTTTATGATGAGTAGAGGAAGGGAGGAGATGTATAGTTTGACCTGGACGAGTTTAAAGAGTTGTTGATGTCGAAGTTCTGTCCGATGCACGAGACGGACCAGATTCAAACCAAATTCTTGGCTCACAAGTTTGTTGGAACGAACCTTCGTGAGTATAACACGAAATTCCACGAATACTGTCGTTTGGTTCCCCAGCTGGTTACCCCTGAATCCAGCAATGTTACACGCTATATATGGGGGTTACCACGAGAGATTCGTGATATGGTGAGGTCACACATGGCAAAAACCGTTGACTCCGCGATGGAGTTGGTTGGGTACCTGATGGGCGGAATGATCCGCAATAAGGAAGAGGACAAGAAGGTTGTTACAACACATGACACGAGGAAAGGAGGAGACTCCCGCTTCAAGGGTAAGGGAATTGACCAACGAAGGTCTGGCTTTAACCCCAGTGTTCCGCAATGCAAAGTTTGCAAGAAATATCATAGGGGTAAATGCAACTTCACTCCTCGAGTATGTGAGTCGTGCAATAGACCCAGCCATGCGAAGGCCGACTGTTGGAAGAAGAAGATGACCTGCTACAACTGCAAAGACATGAGGCATCTTAGCTTCGAGTGTCCAAAGAACAAGCCCGCGACTGGTGGTGCGGGTGGTAGCGGTCAAAAGAATGAGCCCAAGAAGGGCGATGCAAGAGTCTTCGTCCTTGATACGAAGAAAGCGGCCGACACACCGGAAACCATTACCGGTACGTTCCTTGTTAACAACGCTTATGCTAGAGTCTTGTTTGATTCAGGAGCCAAATTAAGTTTTATAGATTATAACTTCTGTAGTCTATTGAACGAACCTTTAATCAAACTAAATAAAACTCTAAGCGTCGAGACAGCTAATGGCGAAACCGTTAAAATCACCGAAGCCTTAGAAAACGAATAAATCTTATTAGCCGGTTATGTTTTGCCTATTCAATTATTACCTATGACTCTTGCTGGCTTTGATGTTGTATTGGGTATGGATTGGTTATCCGACAACCATGCTCGTATCCTCTGCAATAACAAAACCGTTGAACTTCGAGCCCCAGATAAACGAACTATTCGAATTGAAGGGGATAAAGACGCTGGCCAAGTTAGCCTAATCTCCATGATAAGGGCTAACAAATGTCTAAATCAAGGATGCTTAGCATTCATGGCCTACGTCACCGAAGAATCTAAACCCAAAGAACTCAAAGACGTTCCTGTTGTTTCCGATGTTTCCGATTATGCCGATGTCTTTCCCGACGAACTTCCTGGCATTCCTCCCGATCGTGAAGTAGAGTTTAGGATCAATCTTATTCCTGGTACTACTCCGATCGCCAAAGCTCCATATCGACTCGCGCCAACCGAGATGAAGGAATTGTAGAAACAATTATACGAGCTTCTCGAAAAAGGTTTCATACGACCAAGTTCATCGCCATGGGGAGCGCCAATACTTTTCGTTAAAAAGAAGGACGGATCCATGCGCATGTGCATTGTCTACCGAGCTCTCAACAAAGTCACAATCAAGAATCGTTATCCACTCCCTTGAATCGATGATCTTTTCGACCAACTTCAAGGTGCTAGCTTCTTTTCAAAAATCGATCTTCGTTCCGGCTATCACCAGCTCAAAGTTCAATCTGAAGATATTCCGAAAACCGCCTTTAGAACAAGGTATGGCCATTATGAGTTCACTGTTATGCCATTTGGACTTACTAATGCGCCAGCTGCGTGCATGGACATGATGAATCGTATCTGCAAGCCTTACTTGGATAAATTTGTTATCGTCTTCAGCGACGATATACTTATTTACTCTAAATCTAAGGATGATCATGAAGTCCACCTTAGAACATTACTCGAAATTCTTAGAACCGAGAAATTGTACGCTAAGTTCTCAAAATGCGAGTTCTGGTTGCACGAGGTGCAATTTCTTGGTCACATCATCAATGTTAATGGTATTCAAGTGGACCCCGCTAAGATTGAATCTATCTCTAAGTGGGAAGTCCCAAAGTCACCAACCGAGATTCGAAGTTTCTTGGGATTGGCCGGCTACTATCGAAGGTTTATTGAAAACTTTTCCTGAATCGATGTTCCCCTAACTTCTTTGACTCGTAAAAATATTAAGTATGATTGGGGAGCAAAGCAACAAGAGGCATTCGATATACTCAAACAAAAGCTTACCCAAGCACCTATACTGGCCTTGCCAGAAGGTACTGAAGATTTCGTTGTCTTTAGTGACGCGTATCATTCTGGTTTGGGATGTGTACTAATGCAACGAAAGAAAGTAATCGCTTACGCCTCTCGTCAACTCAAGGTGCACGAAAAGAACTATACAACTCACGATCTAGAGTTAGGCGCCATAATCTTTGCATTAAAGATATGGAGGCACTATCTCTATGGAGTAAGATTTATCGTGTACACTGATCATAAAAGCTTGAAACACATATTTGAGCAAAAAGAACTTAACATGCGCCAACGACGCTGGATGAAAACTCGTAACGAATATGACTATGAGATCGTTTATCATGAAGGTAAAGCCAACGTCGTGGCCGATGCCTTAAGTCGTAAAGAGCATGAAAAGCCAAAAAGAGTCCGAGCATTAAGGCTAGAACTTCAAATCGATCTTATTGACCAAATCAAATCTGCTCAAACTCAAGCGATCAATGAAAACAAGATCTCCAATGAAAAAAGTAACGGCACCATTGACTCGCTAGTTAAAAGTGACGATGGTATTCTTAGAATGGGAAACCGAATTTGGGAACCAATCATTGGAGATTTGCGTGAGAAAATTTTGAATGAAGCCCATAAGACCAAGTACATGATGCACCCCGGTAGTGACAAGATGTATCAAAACCTCAAATCGAACTACTGGTGGAATGGGATTAAAAAGGACATCTCTTCACACATTGCGAAATGTCTAACTTGTTTGAAAGTCAAGGCTGAACACAAAAATCCTTTGGGATTACTTCAGCAAACCGAACTTCCCATATGGAAATGGGAGTTAATAACCATGGATTTCATAACCAAACTCCCAAATACGACTCGACAACACAATTCTATTTAGGTGATAGTCGATAGATTAACCAAATCCGCTCACTTCATTACTATCAATGAGTCGTACTCAATGGATAGATTAGCGCGTATTTATATGAACAACATTGGTGCCTTGCATGGAGTACCGCTATCTATAATATCTTATCGAGACAGCCGTTTCACGTCTCACTTTTGGAAAAGCTTCCAACAAGCGTTAGGTACAAAACTAAACCTTAGCACCACCTATCACCCACAAACTGATGGGCAAAGCGAAAGGACAATTCAAACGTTGGAAGATATGCTCCGAGCTTGTGTGACTGACTTAGGTGGAAGTTGGGATGACCACTTTCCCCTAATGTAATTCTCGTATAATAATAGTTATCACACAAGAATTTAAGCCGCACCATTCGAGGCGTTATATGGTCGAAAATGTAGAACGCCCGTGTGTTGGTATGAAACCGGAGATAATCAATTGTCTGGACCCGAAATAGTCCAAGAAACCACCGATAAAGTTCTTCAAATCTGAGAACGACTTAAGACGGCACGTGATCGCCAAAAGAGTTACGCCTACGTCCGTCGTAAGCCGTTGGAGTTCAATGTTGGTGACAAAGTCTTATTAAAAGTCTCGCCATGGAAAGGCGTAGTTCGCTTTGGAAAAAAAGGAAAACTAAGTCCTCGATTCATTGGACCCTTTGAGGTACTCGAACGAATTGGAACAGTTGCATACCGATTGCGACTACCAGAGAAAATGCAAGGGATACACGACGTATTCCATGTTTCGAATATGCGAAAATGCTTAGCCGATGAATCTCTTTCGATGCCACTAAAAGATGTAGAAATTAACGAAAACCTAAAATTCATTGAAAGACCAATTCAAATTGAAGATTTGAAAACAAAGAAACTTAAAAGACGAACTTTGAAAATCGTAAAAGTAAAATGGGACTCACGAAGAGGGCCCGAATACACTTGGGAACTCGAGTCCGAAATGAGAAAGAAATACCCCCACTTTTTCTCGTAAGCAATCTCGAGGACGAGATTTATTTCAAGGTGGGGAGGATGTAACATCACGTAAATATCGAGCCAAAAATGCCAAGTTTCCAAAAGTCAAGGGACCAAATTCGTCAATATTCAAACTCTAGGGGCTAAAATGAAAATTCTAATTTTCTGACCCATCGCGCTACGCGATGGATCAGAAAAGACACCCATCGCGTACCGCGATGGGGTGTCTGACACATTGTGACACGTGTGCCACGTGGCACACGGTGGCACCGTCTGCCGCCACGTGTCACCATGTGGCAACACGTCCGCCACGTGTCGCCACGTGGCAGGTCTAGAGGGTGACTGGCCAAGCCTATGTCGCGGTACGTGACAGGCTAAGCCAAGGCCCGTCGCGTACCGAGATGGGATCCAATTTTGGCTATAAATAGGAGGGCCACGGGTTCTCACAACTCACACCTCAAAACACACACATTACCTTCTCTAACATCTCTCTAAACCTCGAAGTTCGTGCCCTCGATCCATCTCGATAAACGTGCCCCAATTCCTCGTTTTCCGTGCCCATTACCTTTGTATTCGTACCACTCCCCGACAATACTCCAATCAAGAAGGAGGTGCTGCCCTGACGTCCCGACGATCATCTCGAAGTACGTGTCGTGAAGAGTTGGCGTCTCGATATGCGTGTCCAAGGGGAAATGATTGATCAAGCGTGTGTTGATAAGGGAAATATAGTTGAAGTGCTGCCCAATTGAGTAGGGTGTATTAAGCCAAGAAAGGTAGGCATAATGCCCGAATAAACTAATAATAAAATATTATAAAGGCTTAATACCTCAAGTCGAAGTTATTCTCGATAAACAAAGAAAATAAAGTAAAGAAGAATGAAATATATATGTGTGAAAATATATATATGTATATGATTATTCTTTATTATAAAATATATTATTTAAGAATAATGAGTATTCTTAAATAATAAAGAAAAGGAAAACGTTTCTTAATGAAAAAGAAACGTAGGGTTTTTATGAATAAACTAAAGGTTTATAAGTATTACTTTTCGACTAAAGGTTTTAAAGTAAAAAAGAAATACTGAACTAAAGGTTCATCGAGATAAATAAGACTAAAGGTCTTAAGCCGGATCGTGTATCCGACTAACAAAAAGTTACACTCGTACTATAGGTGCGAGATAGCAAGAGAAAGACTCACGGACGGTGTTGGAAGCCGATCCCATTGAAAAGGTGAATACACCCCACTTTTGCAAACTTGTTTTTCAATCAAACAAACGTGTTATGTGTAAAACTTTACATGAGGCTACGTGCCTCTAAAAACATAGTAAATAAGAGTATAAGCCTAGCCCTCAGGCTGTGGTATACGTTTGTGTGGATCCTTACATATGTGGAGCGCGGTGGGCACATCCCACCACGCTTGGTCACGAACTCCAGCCACGGTGGGACGGACTTAAGTTACGTCCGAGTGAGACTGACCATGTGTATTATATTTATGGTGCCTAAGTTATGTCGAAACGCTGCGGTGTTTTGCTGAGGTGACCTAGTGTAGAGACTCGAGTTTATGATGATTGTTTAACTTGATTATTCCTAAGCCAAGATGGGCCGAGACTTACGTGGTCTCGAGGGGTGATTAAGTAAAGAAAATATTTTTAGCGTCAGCATATTCACCAGCATTCGTTGCTGACGTATTTATAACATTTAGCAGGTAATCAAGATTAGAGCTTGAAAGACGAAGAGCTCAAGAATCCGATGGCTTGGATAATTTTGTGTGAATATTAAAATATGGTGGTTTTGTAAAACTCATAACAAGTAAACTTAAAGGAGACTTTCGTCTTGTATTATGTAATGTAAATATTATAATTTTGATCCTCATGTTTTTATAAAGTCTTCCGCATTAACCCGCTACTCTGATTTATTTACAAATGTGGTACCAACTATTGATCACACCCCTAGGCCTAAGATGGGGGTGTGACATTTATTTTGGTAAATTCTTGGTCAAACGTGTCTATTTATGTAATTTTCCCTTAATAAGTGATCTTAAGTATTGTTTTTCTACATTATCCAAAAGATTATTTCGTAATTTACTACTTTTAAAAAAGTGATCTTTACCTTATAAAAGATCTATTGGTTTTAAATAATTCTAACTATCAGCTTTTCTTTGATGTCGTCCCAACTAACAAAATAATTGGTGACACTTTCACCTTTTATTATTTTTCTTCCATCGAACCCTGGCTAACAGAATACCAACTCCATAAAAATGTTGCTAACATGCCAAAAACTTCTTAGCACATTTGTGTGGCATTAATCACCACCACGGTGCCAGACTGATGTGTGCGTGCGTGTGGTATAAAATATGATGGATGGAATGATTTGATTTTGAACAAGATCGTGTTTTAAATTTATAAAAGTGATTTCTATAAAGACTAAACACACACAAAATAGGCAAGTGTACCTATCGTATATGTAGAATAGTATTGGTAAGAACCAAGTATCGATCCGTGGACACAAATGTTTCTAATAATGAATCGTTGTTTTGCTTCAATCGGAGGTTATAATCATTTTGGGGTTAATTTTTTTTGAACTTTTTAGAAAATATAAATACTTATATAAAATATATAGGTGACCAAGACAAGAGATTCTAACAAGAGATTCATCGCATGCTTGGATCAAAGTATGTGTATCTTTGTATATAGTGGGCCAGAAAAATCCTGCATCAAACACTTTCCTGACCGTGGTGGCGGTACCATGGTGTCCACCTGTTGGTCCTTCATGGGAGTGTTTGAGAATGTCTAAGGCCTCCTTGCCTGCTACACACCTACGAATGACTTGATCCACACCTATTCTAAATACGTATGGATCCTCCTAGAAGTAAAACTTAAGATCGGAGAAGAACTTCTTCCGCTGTTGATGGGTAAGTCCTTTTCTTAGGATCCTACAGGCTAAGTAATTTGCGAAGTCGGCATACCAAGGACTTTCGTCTTTTTCTTCTATGACTCCTTGAATGTGCATGAGGATCTCATGTGGGAAATTATCATTGATAATTTCTTCGTGAAGTTCTTCGGGAGTTGGACATTCTAAACGTGAAAGGTGGTCTGCGGCTACATTTTCTGCTCCCTTCTTGTCCTTAACCTCGATGTCAAATTCTTGGAGTAATAGGATCCATCGAATGAGTCTGGGTTTGGCATCTTGTTTGTTGAATAGGTAACGTATTGCTGCATGATCGGTGTAAACTATGGTTTTGGAAAGAACTAGGTACGATCTAAATTTTTCAAAGGCAAATACTACTGCTAGTAACTCTTTTTCTGTTGTGGTGTAATTCTCTTGTGCATCGTTAAGAGTTTTACTGGCATAGTAAATTGGGTGAAAGTGATTTTCTTTGCGTTGTCCGAGTACGGCTCCAACTGCAAAGTCACTTGCATCGCACATGATTTCGAATGGAAGGGTCCAATCGGGTGTGGTCATGATTGGTGTGTCAACAAGTTTGTCTTTTAATGTGTTGAATGATTCAATACATTCTTCAGAGAAGACGAATTGTGCGTCTTTCTCCAGAAGTTTGGTCATAGGTCTTGAGATTTTTTAGAAGTCTTTTATGAAGCGTCGGTAGAAACCTGCGTGACATAGAAAACTTCTAATGGCTTTGACTGAAGTTGGTGGCGGAAGTTTGGATATGGTTTCTATTTTGGCCCTGTCAACTTCTAGTCCGTTTTGAGAAATCTTGTGACGTAGAACAATGTCTTCCTTTACCATAAAGTGGCATTTTTCCCAGTTGAGCACTAGATTTACTTCTTCACACCTAGCTAACATTTGTCTAGGTTTTTCAGGCAATGATCGAAGGAGTCTACAAAGACTGAGAAGTGGCTAGAGCGTTGGAAGGTGGCCACCATGCAGCGTTGGAAGGTGGCTGGAGCATTACATAGTCCAAATGGCATTCTTCGGTAGGCGAAGGTTCCATACGGACATGTAAAAGTGGTTTTCTCATGATCTTCAGGAGCGATGGGAATCTGAAAGTATCCGGAAAATCCAACAAGAAAACAGTAGAACATTTTTCCAGATAATCGTTCGAGCATTTGGTCTATGAAAGGAAGTGGAAAATGATCTTTTCTTGTGGCGTCATTAAGCTTTCGGTAATCAATGCAAACTCGCCAGCCTGTGATGGTTCTCATTGGTATTAGTTCATCCTTTTCGTTCATTACGACCGTCATTCCTCCCTTCTTGGGTACTACTTGAACGGGACTAACCCAAGTGAATCCGAAATCGGGTAGATTAATCCGGCATCAAGCAGTTTGATTACTTTCTTCTTCACCACATCTTGCATGTTGGGATTGAGACGTCTTTGATGTTGGACCACGGGTTTGTATTCCTCCTCCATGAGGATTTTGTGAGTACAAAAGGAGGGACTGATGCCCTTAATATCCATAAGGCATTAAATTAATACTAGCTCTTAGGTCAGCCAGGGCATTGCTAACAGATAAATTTCCTATGAGACAAGGGATAGTAAAGCTCCCTGGATCGGTCATCTTTGTCGGTAGCTTGCTTAGGAGGACAGCTGAACATTCTTCACTTAGGGTGACATGCGAGAGCTCCTCCAGCTTCCTTTTGTTTGTCAGTACTTCTTTGAGAAATTTGGCATATTTTGGCATTTGAGCAATAGCTTCGACAAAAGGGATGTTGATATGGAGTTGCTTAAAGAGTTCTAGAAACTTCCCATACTGGGCTTCCAATCGCTCCTGCTTCAGTCTTCCAGGGTATGGAATAGGTGGAACATAGATTCAGACTGGTTCCTTAGGTTGTACTATGCTTGTTGGGGTCAGCCTTTCCTGCGTTTCATCAGGAGACTTTTTCTCCATAACTGATTCTGAAGTTGGTGAGACAACAGTGGTCGTATCGCTCCTGAGTGTAACGGCGTTCTCTTCGTTTCCAAAATCGCCCAAATCCACGCCTCATTACATATGGCCTAATGAGCTAACAGGATGGTTACAACTTACAAACCCATTGGTTTTTTTTATGGACCACTTGATCCCAACACGTACTTGGTTCTAACTGGTCTCCACAAACATGGATCTTGAAATCCAAACATTTATCGACAACCCTTACCCAATTTATTGTATATGAATTTATGGTATGTGACAAACAATTGCATATGCTGTCATTGCACGTTCTCTTCACGTGCCATGTAAAATGGTGCCTAGATCTTGGTGTAGATCTTGGTGGGTTGTAAGCGAAACTCTTCTTTGTGGCCTTCTCCAGGACTTCAAATTCTTCGTTAGGTGATTTGGATCCCAGGTCTCCACCAGCGATCTGGTCGATGGCCTGTTTGTTTTGACTGGATTGTGCATCAAAGAAAGTTTGAACTTGTAACCATACGCTCAGTACATAATGTGGGCATCTTCTTAGAAGACTTTTATATCTTTCCCATGCTGCGTGTAACGATTCGTCATCATCGGTCCGGAATCCGGTAATGCATTGGCTCGGTATTAGGCAGTTTTATCGGGCAGAAAATATTTGAGGAGAAACTGTTCAACCATCTGGTCCCAAGTGGTAATGGAACCAGAGGAAAGAGATTCTATCCATTCTAGGGATTGGCCCCTTAGAGAGAAAGGAAAGAGTTTGAGTTTGATTTGATCTTCTGAACAGTTTTGGATTTTAAAGGTTCCGCAGATTCGTAGAAATGGGGATATGTTAGAAATAGGGTCTTCGTCGAGGAGACCATGAAATTGAACTGAATTTTCCACCATATGAATGGTGCTTGATTTGATTTCGAAATTTTCGGTGATTTCGGGTGGAGCCACTCCATTGCCGTAGCCTTCGAGAGATGGCTTGGCATACTGGCTCATGTTCGACTCATTGTTCTGGGCCGTCATCATTTCTTCGGTTTGATTTTCTCCTGATGTGGTGGCGTCTACTGATTCGTCTTTGATTGCTTCGGCGGTTTCTGCAGTTCGTTTACGAGTTCGTCGACGAAAGAGTCGTTCTGGTTCAAAAATTGGAGAAACAAGCTCAGGCCCAAAAGTAGATGACATACATGGGACTAAATCAAAATTGAACTAAAGTAAAAGTTAGCTAAGGTTAGTCTAAAAGGTTAGTCTAATATTAAGCTACAAGTTAAGCTAAGCTATTTTAAACTAATATCTAAATTAATTATGCTAAAGTAAAGATAAGGTAATTAAAGGTAAAAAGTAGGCTAGCCGTAAAATTATATATTTTAATATTTAGTAAAAAAATATTAAAGTGAAATAGAAGTTAAAAATTTGTACAACTATAAACATTTTACCTCTCTGAGGACATGGTCCAGAATAGAGATTCGTGGAGACGTAGGATTAAGGTTAGAGACTTTTTAGGGGAAGGTACCTAGTTAGCTTAGCTTTGTATTTAGGGTCTACTTAGGCTAGCTTGACTCCTTGTTGCTTATGTATATTTTTTGTTTGATGCTGTCTTGTGATTCTTATGCCCAAATCTTATTTACAGATTCCTTGGTATTTTGGTAGGGTGCTACTCTATGTATTGCTAAGTGTCTTTGCTTGTAGGATGTATGTTTACTCTGTTTACCTGTATGTAGCTTTATGAGCCGAGGGTCTCTCTGGAAGCACCTCTCTATTCTCACGGATAGAGGAAAGACTTGCCTACATCAAACCCTCCCCTGACCCTACCGATAGCGTGCTATGCGGTGGGATATACAGGGCTTGATTGATTGATATAAACATTTTTTTTGTTTAAACAATTTAATTCCAAATGGGCTTACTTTATTATGATTTTAGTTGTGTAAAAAATTTTTGTATAAAAATAAACTTAAAAATGCCTCAAATAAAATAAGAACCCACAACCTTTTGGTTAGTTGTCATACCCATTACCACTAGACCAAACTAGTGGTCATGTTATTGTGTTGAAACATTGAATATACATATATTTAAAAAAAATCAGGTCTAGCAGGGTGTCGGGTCTGTGGCCGTCGACTACCCCGCCATACCCTATAGCCGGCTCTGGTGACTGTCATCGAAGATGGGGAAGACCACCATTATTGATGATGATGTTAACCATGTGTGTGCATTTGACACATAAGCGGTTTTTTACACGTAAGCATGACATGTCAGCAACATTTTAATAGAGTTAATACTTTGTTAGTCAGAGTTCAATTAATGAAATAAAAATGATAAAGTGTGAGATCATCACTAACCATTTTATTAGTTGAGACTGACATCGACCTATATGTAATAATTGAGATTACTTAAAATCAATAAATCTTATAGAAACATAGCCAATAAAATTTTGATTATCATTACCATGAAACTTTGAAATTAAGTAAATTCCATATCAGTTGAGTAGTAATGAATTTCTGATATGATAACGAAAACACAACATGAATGAGAAAATTTGATCGATAGTAACCCAAATTGTTTGCAAACATTGAAAAGGTTAAGGTAATAAACTTTAAAAATTACAACGCGTTGAATTAAATTCATAAAAAATGAGAACATAAATTACCTTAAACTACTATCAAATAATGTAACGACAACCTAACTATGCTCTCCTTACACATGTACCAAGGTTTATATTCGTGTATTCCAATTGATGAAGGTTTGCCACATGGCCAACATTTGGTCTACATTGCTATGCTAACTTCCAAACTAACTATATATATTTAATTGGCCACCTTTCAATTATTATATTAATAATATAAAACCACATAATTACCCTCACAAACAATACCATTATTGATCATGTATGATCTGGCTTAACTACATGCGTGACATAGACAATGTATGGTCTTAAGAAATTAAGCATGCACGTTATACATGTATATGCGTATAAATATATTATATACACACATATAAAGGATAAAATTAATAAAAATTGAGAAAGCGATTAGGGGTGTCAAATTAACCAATGTGGTTGAAATAGACGCGGTGACATTTTGTTAAATTGTGTTAACAAATTTAAGCTTTGAAGTTGAACATATATGCATTCATTTACATTATTTTAAATTTATCTAATTTTTATTTTTTTTCAACAACTAATTTTGTTGCCCAGATAGTACGCATGTCAACAAAAAAATGATGGAATCGTCAAAGATCTGGTCTTTTCTTTCCACATTAGTTATTATTCGTGCGGAACTGTTTGTAATGCTTGAAATCAAATTTTATTTTAAATGAACACTTGTGATTTGATGTTCATCGTGTTTGTTGATAGGCAGGATTCAAAATCAGACATTCATACGTATACTTGAAGGATAGGAACATCAATAAAAATGAGGAACATATCAATGAAGACGAAAACAAAAATTTTAAAGCCTAAATATGTACGTATTTTCTAATATGATTAATGATTATACCCATATAACTATTCAACATGTGTTTTGTGTGTGTTCATAGTTTGAGACTTTGAGTTAGTTACACGGAGATGACCATCGTAAATTACACATCTGCTTCATAATTTCATTTTCAACAAATTTGATCCATATTGTCAATTTTTACTTTCTTCAAATCTTCAATGATATCTTCACTTGACGAGCGCCATTCATGAGTTTTGACCGTCTCATATGAGCTTCACACCAAGCGTAAGATTGTAAAATTAGGCGTGTGCATGGAACTAAAATAACCGACTACTAACCAAATCCTAAAATGTTTAAAACTAAGTCTCAAACTACAACAAATATTATCCCTTTTATATTACATAAAAAGTATTTATGAGATCCTTAATCTTATTGTATTAAAATAATAATTGGTTGTGAAATAGAAATAGCCGAAAGGTAGCGGAAAGCCGGTCGAGTGCAAATTGCCACCATACGTGATTACCATAAAGCTTCTTCCTAGAAAACCGGTCAAATGTCCCTATTACACGGTCACCGTCACCAATCCAACGGTTGTTAAATATACATACTTTATTCAATTTAATATTCCCAAAAATATTATTATTATTTAAAAAAAAAAAACTCAAACCCCACAAATATAACAACACAACAGTTCTTCACAGTCCATCAATCAAAAAACAATTTACAAAAAAAAAATGAGTCAAATCAGCAGAAAAAAGTGGGGATTAAACCTCAAACGAACAATAATATGGCGGGTAGCTTTCCTCCGGCGATGTGGTCGATCCTTCTGGCGCCAAATTCTGGCGTGTTGGATCGGAAAATCAATCCGGTACCGGCAGTTGTTGAATAATAATACTGGGTCGAGTCCTTTGATTCCGACGTATCATCGGGAGGCGGAGAGGACGACGGCGATTGATATGGCCACCGTGTGCCACCAGTTTCCGTCAGGGGAGTTGACGGCGTCAAGCGGTGAGATGACGTCATCTTGCGGTGGTGGTGATGAGCTTGATCAAGATGCGTCTGATTTGGTGGCATTGAAGATTTGTTTGTTGGGTGATCAACATATTGGCAAAACAAGCTTCTTGGTTAGTATTTTGTTTTGTTTTATGTTATTTTTTCAATAAATTTAAATTGATATTTCGTTAGTTTTTAAATTTTGTATGTTTAATTTGTTCATTTTGGAGAAAAACATTTCTCACTTATTATTTTTTAGCTATTGAAACATTTTTCGTGTCTAGTTTTGATGGTTTTTAGTTCAATCGATGATTGATCATTGGTAAGGATTTTTAATTCTAAACAAAAATCGAACGGTTAAAAGTTAATAACAAATACATTTTAATATTGTTTGGGTTTGAACCGGACCATAAACGTGCTAGAACAATTTAAGCAATACCAAAATCAGAAATTCATAGTACACATTTTATCATCATGTTGGTTTTTTTACCTCTAGATGACTAGATCTATCATTTTTCAACATTTGCTCTAGCCTAAACCTAAGAAAAATTATTTTATATTTTCTTGACAAACACAAATAGAAAATACATGTTTTTACCTATTTATTGTTTTTTTTAGACTGAAAAATTATTTTCTTTGTTGGGGTTTTCTTAAGTTCTTAAAAAACTTGTACATTGTCTGGCATTCTAGCAAAGTCATAGAAAATACCAATTTTCTAGAGTTGATATCTATTTTTAAACTAAATTTGTTACAGACTTATTGCTATATTATACTGTACGAGTGACACAAATAATATTTATAAATACCCATATGGCCATTTTTACTGTTCCATTGAAGTTTTCTTGAAATCTTGACACCTATTTAATCAAACCTTTTTTTTTAATCATTGAAGGCAAAATATGTTGGGAAAGAAAAGAATCAAGAAGAATTACCAGCTAAAGGAATACATCACATGGATAAAACCTTATGTGTCAGAGGAGCTAGAATCTCTTACAACATATGGGAAGTTAGTGGTGATGCATTGTATCCGGGTAAACAACAAATCATATTTTTTTTTGTTGAAAATTAATTCAATTTTTAATTCTCTAATGACTGTTTTATTATGGTTCATAGATGGTGATTCAAAGACTTTGATTCCTACAGCTTGTAAGGATTCTGTAGCGATCCTGTTCATGTTTGATCTAACAAGTCGCCGAACTCTTAACAGGTATACGAACATAGAAATATTTATCTTTTTTTTTAATACATCTTTTATTTTAATTGTTGTTTAAACTGCTGGTTTTGTATTGTGTTTAGTGTTATCAACTGGCATAAGCAAGCTAGGAACTATAATCAGGTGGGTATAAATTACATCTAAAGTAATATATATTTTTAAAAAAAAATTATATTTCTTTATCGATTTTGTCTAATTAGTTGCTTGTTTGAATCTTATAGACCGCGATCCCAGTAATGATCGGCAGCAAATTTGATGAGTTTGTCCAGCTTCCGTTAGATTTGCAGTGGACGATCTCAAGTGAGGTAATATATGATGTTCTTCCTGTTTTCATATCAGATGAAGCTTATTGATAAAACGACAACGCTACGTATGAGTATTAATGTAGGGTAGGTTTGTGTGCCCATGAGGTTTAAGTTTTCCAAAATAAACAACCAAACTTCATTATTATTGAAAGGGACATTTGACCTTTAAAGCAAATTTAATTTTGAGGTGAACACCATTGACCTTTTCATGATGAAAGTGATGGAGCACCTATCACTAGCTTCTAAAAGAATGTTCTCTATCCCACCTCCAATCTTTAATATTGTCACAAGAGTCACATCATGAGAGGTAACTCACACCCTTTACTAAAAGTAGAAAGCTACATATGATGTCATATACATGTGTTTTATGTTATGTTATGTTACTTTTTTAATTATGTAGGCAAGAGCATATGCGAAGGCCATAAACGCGACCTTGTTCTTCTCAAGTGCGTCTTACAACATAAACGTAAATAAAATCTTCAAGTTTGTAACTGCAAAGCTATTTGATTTATCATGGACTCTGGAACGTAATCTTACAGTTGGCGAGCCTATTATTGATTTCTAGTGGATTATTGCTAAGCATAGATTCACACCCTCCTTCACATTTGCATTTATGATGTAAATAGTATTTAAAGAAATATGTAATGATCGAGAGGAAGTGGTCATAGGATCAATATCACATTTTGTGAATCGTCTTTCTAGATAAGTGAGATATTCACGGTTGTTAGCTTGTTTTTTATTTGTTCGTTGGTCATTTGATTTTGAATGTATTGTGGAGAGCTTGGTGGAGGTATACAGGCTTCCCTGTCTTCATGTATATCCCATGATTTATTTCTTAACTAATTGATTACAAAAAAGTTAAATAGCTCGTTTAGGCACGTTTACTTTTGTTATATAAGTCTTAGTTAACCGCTCGTGAATGTGGGTGTTCCTTGAATCTTCTCTTCTATTGTCTCAAACACAAAAACATAAAATGATCAAATAATGGCAGGTTACTAATGACTCATGGCCATCCTTTCATATTTTAAAATTCGATCAGAATTTGGTTTGTTCTGTAACTATTGAGCTAGTAATATTTTATATTTCAAGTTAGCTCCGACCCATGTTACTCTAAGGTGCTAAAATTGGCCTCTACATCATTTTGTTGGTTGAAGACATTTTGGATGTTAGATTTAATTTATGTCAGGGGAGAATCTAACATGAACTTTACGGGTTTTGGATTAGTTTAGACTTAATATGAGGGTTAAAAGTACTTAAAACCCGTGATCATGTTTAGCTGAATGGGTTGTTGTTTAACCTGTTGTTTTTCTAACTATTTTAGACTGTCATTTGATGTCACACCTAAAAGTAGTTTGGTATTCTACAGAAATGCTTGAATCCATATTTAGCAGTTCAGGGTTTCTTCAATTATTAATGTCAAAATTTAAAACTACAAGCCTGGAAGAACAATTTAATCTCCTTTAAGTTACAATAAAGCAAACTGTTATAATACATTGTAAATTCCTAGAGTGCTCATTTTGTCTAAAAATTTAATCGTAAATTTTTTATATTCGTTTGTAATTTTTTATTAAAATTTGTAACATTAGTGTATTAATTTGCAAAATTGAAATAAGAGTTATTTTGTTGTGTAGGTTTTAATATATAATGAATTAACTAAACAGAGAAAATTGTCACCAAGTAAATTATTATTTGGATCCATAATTTAATTGGGTTTAATTTCTCACATAATGCAATTATCTTCTTCTCTTCGTAATCATTTTAACCTCCGGGCTTTAATATGTTTTTAGATGGCTAAGGTAAATATTATTGGACCAAAAGAATCATCACAAGATGATGGATAGAGAGGACAGTTTACACGTAGGCTGCAATGCTGCATATTTATTTCAAATGCACTCAAATCTCGAATTAATTGGGCTGAAGGAAAATTGACTAATAGAATGCTATTGGGCCGGCTGTAAAGAAAAAAGGAAATAAAAGATTTGGACGTCATCCCTTGGGCCCAAGATGTACATGGCAGTGTGGGCTTGTGGCACTCCAATGGCTCAGCTACGAGATCAAAATCATTCCCAGGCCCACGAATTTCTATTGCAGGCAATATGACCAAGCTAATGTTTAAGGAAGCTATTACACGAACAGTCGAACACCACCTCCAATCTAGACGTCAAGTTGTATAGGCTTATACAACTAGTATCAATTCCGACAAGCCCGCAGCCGGCCCAATGGGGGGCAGGGTGGGCTACAACTTCAGACCCGACCTTCCGAAGGGCCCAAATCTAATTATTTTAATAATTATATATGTTTAAAGTAATATACACATCTAGTTTGTGTACAACAAAATTTCCTTAGTTCAGCTAGAGTTACAAGTTTTAGTCTTGAAAAGAACATAATTTGTTTTTTATGTTTTTTATTCTTCTTTCTCCTTATAAAAGATGTCCCACAAAAGGCAATAATTGTTTAAACAATTAAACCAAATCTAAAAAAGATACAAAAATCTAGGAGTTTAACTAAAATTTCATGTGCCGGGATTTAACGTGTAAGTAGAACTAGCGAGTTGTGTAGCAATCTCCTACGAATTCCATTAACATACTACCTTTAAATAGGCCAGGGGGTAATGGGGGTATAGTGTTTGGTTAACTTAAAAAACACATCCCAATTGTTCATGAAACCTCTTAATGACATAGCACAAGATTACGATATAACCGCCAATTGATATTTTTATGGAGGGCAGTTACCCCTCAATTTTTTCAATGTCGGTCCGCCAGTGTCTTGATAGTACATGTGTGTACATGTACAGGGCCGTCCCAGAGAATCTATAAGAATTTGTGGGCTCGGGGCGAGTAAAAAATGGGCCCTGAAAATATAAACTCAATAACATGTACAACAATAATTGCGATATCAATAAAAAAACAAAAGTATTGTACCAAAGTATACTTAAACGAATGAGAGTCTTTCCTAACATTTTTATTTTAATGTAAATGTTCTTTATATAATAAAGTCTTATAAAATAGGATTAACAAAATATATGACTCATAAAATGGACTTATCATGTTTGACAGTTCTAGAAAAATATTAAAGTAACATGTGTTAAGTTATAGCTCAAACTCTAGTTTTAGTGGAGCTGGGCTTGCAACCAATTAGTAAAAATAGGGGTGGGAGGAGAAATTCGAACATGCACATGTTGCTTGGAAGATGAGAACGCAACCAGTTACACTTACTTCCTTTTGGTAGTTTATGTATGTTTGTTATTAATATATTAAGTGTGGAAATTTTTTATGGGCCTCAAAATATGATGGACCTTGGGCTGCAGCCCTCTCCGCCCCACCCTCTGGGCCGGGCATGTACATGTACATATATCACAATTCTTAAGTTACAATAAAGCAAACTGTTATAATACATTGTAAATTTCTAGATGTGCTCATTTTGTCTAAAATTATTACAGACAATAAGAAGATACAATCATGGGAGCGTAACACAAACGTTGTCCGATAAAGGGATTGAGTGTGTTTGGGTAACTAACCCCACTAACATGTCCACTGTTATTCCCGCTCAGTTTACGTTACCTTTTCCACAATAATATTATTATTGCCCACGTCACTTTCACGTTTTAAATCACCCCCACATGCCACGTTGTCTTTTCAACTCCCCCACCTTGCTATTTATACGGAATCAATTAATAATAGATGGTGTATGCTTCCATATTTTCTCTCATTAAGTGATCATTCTTTCATAATTCAGATAGATTATGTTTGGGACCTCTCTATTGTAGTAATAATTTGAATATTGGATATTAGTTTTGAATTAAGAAAATATTAGACAATCATGCATTATATGTGGTATAGTATAAATAGCGTTAATCGTTACTAGTTAGATAGCCCGTGGTTGAATACTCAAAAAATATTGCTTGAAATTGGCTTGATCAGTTGTAAAGAAAGCAAGCTTGAGATAGCCCGGGCTTGACTTGTTTGCTCGTTTCATACTCTAGTTCAATGGACTAACATCAGCTTTTTCATAGAATAGTTAGTAAAAAAATATTTTCAAAAATCTAGAGGTTCTAGGTTCATACCAAACGTTGTAATAACACACCTAGCTTTACAAAACTAAAGAGTATCACGTTCTCTCTTTCTATAAAACTCACTTGAACTTGCACCAAACACAATAACCGAGCCAAGCTGAGTTAAACTAGCTCGGTTTTAAACAAAGCCTAGTTTGCTCTCTGCGTTTAGCTTAGTTTGTAATTTACGAATAGTGCTGACTTGTTTTGTAAACGAGCCAAGTTTGAGATAGTGTGCATGCTTGATATTAACGAAATATAGATACAAGCTCGTGCCACGTAGGAACAACATACTTGTCTTAATGTTCATGTTGGTTGTTTATACAAATTCGCATTGATGTAGCTACTACGCACATCTCATATAATGTTTCATTTATGATGCATTAATTGTCGTATATTTGTTTTCTTTTTTACGCAAATACACTGTTATTAATTTATCTCATTAATACCGCTAGGTAAAACATTTGTTGGTGGGCCGGTGGTGCCACCACCAAAAACAGAAAGAATTATATAATATCCCCCAGTTAAGTAGTAGCTTTCGATTACCTACGCCAATTCTCCAATTCCCCGCAAAAAGCTTTGATCTATTTCTAATCCACCAGTAGCTCAACTACTTAATATCTCTAATAATGTCTTCAATTTTAACCTCTCTATCCTAATGAAGCTTCTCGTTTCCAGCTTTTCAAATTCTCCAACTAGCTATGTTCAATATACCATGTAAGATATATTTCTCTTTTTTCCTTTAGATTAAGTGACACATGTAAATTAAAGCATCCTTGGTAGAGAAGGGAAAAGGCGAAAGAAACTTACACCACATCTCAATATGATGTCAAGTTGCCAACCACCGTCGAAACCAAACAACCAGTAAGAATGTATTCAATAATATCAGCGTTAGAATTACATAACAAACGATTGACGTAACACACCACTATTTTTCTCTTCTCTAAGTTGTTATTTTCATGTAACAAACAAATATAGCCGTTTTTTGTTTGGCATCATATCATAATTAATTTATATTTGATATATTTAATTTCCTAATTAGTTACAAAATAATATTATACTAGTACTTTTATTAATAATAGATTCTCATTCAGAAATTTTGAAAAAACAATAAAAAAAACGGAAATCCGTCCATCGTTCTCCGTCTCACTCTCTCTCATTTTAGGGATCTCTTGCTCTCTATCTACTCTCTGCAACTGCTGCAACTATTTCCTTTGTCTTAACCAACAAGAAACACACACACACACACACACACACTTATCTCTATCTATACGTATCGATACTCACATTGTTAATTTCTCTCTCTACAATTCCTTCTATCTCACTCACCAAAAATTAATCAAATCACTTTACCAAGGACCATCACCATGTGAACCTCTGACAATATTCTCTCTCTCTCTCTCTATCACACACACTTACTTCACTTTTTGAAGACTTACGATTGATTATATTGTTTATATATAATATAATCATCATCGATAATAATGTCAGCTTCTTCATCATCAAAAGTAAGAAACAATTCAACTTCCCACCACCACCGTAAACCGTCGAGTCCGTTTTCCTCATCTTTTTCATCCTCGTCCTTTAAGCAGCAGCAGCAGCTTATTCCTCGATCCGGTAACGGTTCCAGATCCACGCCTCGGTCTGACTCGATGTATTCCAAAGGAGGAGGTTACGGCGGCCGGTCGCCGGTAGGTTTTCCGTCACCGGATGAGCTTATTGGAGAACCGGTTGATAGTGTGCCGAGATCCGGACCGGGAGATAGCATTTCTGTTACGGTTCGGTTTCGGCCGTTGAGGTAATTTGATTGTTAATTGTTTGATTTGAATTTGATTGCCTAGGGTTTTGAGAAATAATTAGGTGATATTTTGTTGTTGACATTGTAGTGAACGAGAGTATCAGAGAGGAGATGAGATTGCTTGGTATCCGGATGGAGACAAGCTCGTGCGAAACGAGTATAATCCTGTCACGTCGTATGCGTTTGGTATGGTTTTGGCTTTATTCATGGATGCAATGATTAAGTTGAATATTTGATAATTGTTTATTATTATTATTATGTGATGACACTGCAGATAGAGTTTTTGGACCGTCTGCTGTTACTCAGGAAGTGTATGAAGTAGCCGCTCGACCTGTTGTGAAGACTGCTATGGAAGGAGTAAATGGTGCGGTAAAAGCATATCAAATTAAATCAAACAATTGCACAACGGATTGAATGAATGTTAAGTTGATCGTGCTAATGTATGTCTGTTAGTGCAGGTACTGTCTTTGCTTATGGTGTTACAAGCAGTGGGAAGACGCATACAATGCATGTAAGAGAAGTTTATACTCGGGTTATGTTATTAGTGTGTAATGATTTTCAAAGTTATATATTAAATGATTTCATCTTAAGAGGACTGCTAGTAGATAATTCATTAGTCACTTGGAAGTCTTTATTAGTTTAGTGATGTGTGTGGCACCTAGTTATTTGAAATATCTGGTAGTTAGTAGTAAAGGACATACTGGAATTATGCTGCTGCTGCTGATATCAGTTAAGTAGTTAACTGTTATAGTTCCTTAGTTGCATTCTGTAAGCTTTTTCGGTTAGACTATCAGAGGTGCTGATTAGATAGATTCTTAGTTGTTTGGTTGATTTCATTGGATTACATAAGGAAATGCTGATTTGATTTGATATGGAAGAAATATGATGAAATTATCAGTTTATCATGACTTTCAGTCATCTCTTCAGCTAGTCTTGCCGTCTTGGTTTATATGTATGCATGTGTATTTTCTCACAAGTCTTTCAATTTTTTTTCAGGGTGATCACCATTCTCCTGGAATAATACCATTGGCCATAAAGGATGTTTTTAGCATTATACAAGATGTAAGTGTTTCACATAACCTTATCTTTGGTATTTGAATGCTTGTTAATTACATAGTTTGGTTGTGCGGCATATTCTTTGACAGTTTATTGTCGATTAATTGATGTCTCTCTTACAATCATACACCATCTTCTATACACTCGCACACATGTGTGTCAGTGTGTATCTAATATCCGTATTGAGTTGTGCCACACATGGTTTATTCTTGATGTTTCAGGAGCATAGTTTATGACTATAACCTCTTTATATATTTACATTGCAGACTCCAGGAAGGGAGTTCTTGTTGCGCGTGTCATATCTAGAGATCTACAATGAGGTTAGTGACACCGCTTAGATGGTTGCTTATGAACTAATCAATGCAAACACACATTATATTTTACTTCTGACGGCCAGTATTGTCACCATAATTTATATATGCTACTTGTGTCAGGTAATCAATGATTTGCTTGATCCAACTGGACAAAATCTCAGGATTCGAGAAGACGCACAGGTTTCTACAGTAACTATACATCTGATTTCCGGTTTTTAAATGTTTATTCATTTGCTTTTTGTTATCCCTTTTGAACTCGATGGCAGTGATTTAAGAAAATATTTTTAGGTTTTTTAAGTGTCCACCTAGCTGTTAAGCATCCACTTGGCACTTCAACTAGTCAACACCACTTAATTGTCAAATTAGTTGCAATAGTCAAGTGGAAATTAATCAGCCTTTTCAACTAGTGTTTATCTAATTTTCTCAATCTGGTGGGCTTCGTTCCAATCTTTTTATTTGCAGTTGTGTTGGTAAAACAAAATTATTAACTTAAAAAAGTATATATGTTAAAAAGTTGATTCCATTATGTTTAGGTAGTCTAAAATAAGTTTATTAATATATTCAAGTTGACTTCTTATGCTTTCGCTTAACATTTGTGTAGTTGCCTGAATTTATTTTGGTGATCGAGCTCTAACCGGTCACTTGTTTGTGTGTATGTATGCTTTCCTGATCGTGTTATCTGTTCATTCATAGGGCACATATGTGGAGGGTATAAAGGAAGAGGTTGTCTTATCACCTGGACATGCTCTTTCTTTCATTGCTGCTGGTGAAGGTACTGCTGAAATCTGAATTAGACTGTGCTCTAATGTTTGTGCATGTATATGTTCATGCAATCTCTAGCTTATTTGTCTATTTTTTTTGTTGCAGAGCACCGCCATGTTGGTTCAAATAATTTTAATCTGCTCAGTAGCCGTAGTCACACTATATTTACTCTGGTATGTATTTAATAATGTTTCAAGGTGTACTTGTGTTTATTCTTTCGTTATTTTCAGTTTTTCTGTATTCAGATAGATACGTGTATGTTGATTTCAAATGCCTGATGTTTGTTTTTAGTTCCATTATTGGCAATTTATATTCTTGAATTAAGACTGCACGTGTCAACAAGTTACTTGCTTTGCTGATAGTCGTTGTGACAACCAGTTACCAAATTATCTCTAATATAAATTTGAATGTACAGATGATTGAAAGCAGCGCTCATGGTGACGAGTATGATGGAGTGGTCTTTTCTCAACTTGTATGAACAATTTTTTATTAATATCCTTTACATAATTTTATTGTTTTTATAGTTTACTTATACCTTTTTTTTTAATATTTGTTCCAGAATCTAATTGATCTTGCGGGATCAGAGAGCTCAAAAACTGAAACAACTGGACTAAGGAGGAAGGAAGGGTCTTACATAAACAAAAGCCTTCTAACCCTTGGAACTGTAAGTCATTATATATTCTTTACTGATGTGTTTGATCATTCTTCTGGTATTCTTTACTGATATATCTGTTGTTGGTAATGTTATCGAGTTATTTGATTTTTTTTTAATTTGGAAATTTATGCCACTACAGGTAATTGGAAAGCTTAGTGAGGGGAAGGCATCTCATGTGCCATACAGAGATTCCAAGCTTACCCGACTACTGCAGTCTTCATTGAGTGGCCACGGACATGTTTCGGTTAGTTTAAATAAACGCCTAAACGATATGATAAAGTGCCAATTTATAAATTTTTTAAATTACTTCTTTTCCTGCCAGCTTATATGCACCATAACCCCAGCTTCTAGTAATATGGAGGAGACACATAATACCTTGAAATTTGCAAGCAGGGCAAAGCGTGTTGAAATCTATGCTTCTCGGAATAAGGTTTGCAATGGAACAATATTTTATGATTTTTGTTTACAAATTTAAAGTTATAAAACTAAGCTGACAGTTGTATGCTATTGAAACACTCGTTTTTCAGATTATTGATGAAAAGTCTCTTATTAAAAAGTACCAACGAGAAATATCAGTTCTTAAAGAAGAGCTTGATCAGCTCAGAAGGGGGATGCTTATTGGTGTTAATCCCGAGGAGATAATGAGCTTAAAACAAAAGGTATTTTTTTTATGTTTGGGATAATCTTTCTGGTAGTGATCTATGTATTCAAGTTTTTTCATTATGGGCTACACATATATTGAAACTACTTTTACACGCCACCTAAGTATGCGTCAGTTTCTTATACACCAACTTGCAAAAAAGCGTGACAGATGATGAATCGTTGAAAATATCCTTTTGAATTTCAATCACACAAATGATTCGATGTACAAATAGTAAGGTATTTATTGTTTTTCTTTTTTTACAATGTTTTGGCTTGCTTTTGGTCGGGTTTGGTTTTTCATTAAACTGTATAAACTATTAAACTATGCGTACTTTGATTGGGGGGGAAGGGATCTATATTTGTATTCTACTAAATATATAATCAGGTTTTATATGGTTATACCAATTCTGGCAAAAAAAACATTACTAATGTGCCTGTATCTGAAAAAAAGACATAAATGCCCTTCTAAAAAGTTATGTTGTTCCTTTTGATTTACAAAATTCTGGCATGTTTTAGGCCTAACTAAAATATATAGACAGTGAGCATATCAGTTTCTTTAAGTTTGTGCTGTGTATATATCAATTTACCAAGTGGTATATACCTATATATTTAATAGTTAGAAGAAGGACAAGTAAAGATGCAATCACGGTTGGAGGAAGAGGAAGAAGCCAAGGCAGCTCTAATGAGTAGAATTCAAAGGCTCACAAAGCTAATACTTGTTTCCTCAAAAAATACAATTCCTGGATTAACAGATGCATCTGCTCATCACGCAGTTTATCTGCAAATGAGGATGATGTAAGTTAAGTAGTTTCAATATTTTATCAATCTACTTTTTCCTTTTATCAGGTTATGGTTTTTAAAACATTAACAACTGCATATATATCTTGCTTGTGCAACATTTTGTATGAAACCTGAATTTCTTTGTTTTAGCTGGTTAACTTTTTTCTGTCCCCCTTTTTTCCTCGAGTTTTATAAGTAGTTAATTTAGTAAATGGGACTACAAAAGCTATATTATTTGAATAATGCTTTTTTATACATTTATCGCTGGTTTAAGACGTTAAGAGGTTGCAACTTGCAAGCATATAGATACACTTTGGATCACTTTTGACGCAATACATTTTTAACCATCATTTAAGTTTAACCCGAATCTATTAATTTATGTTTCTGTTCTGGATGTTTGGTTGCATATTGACTTATGAGACTTGACTTTGATGACCTTTTTTTATTTGCTTATATTTCAGAATGGTTCTATGCTCTTGCAAAGTGAGAATGTAAACGATTCCCCATCAGAAATATCTTACGAACACAAACACAGAAGAAATTCCAGCAATTTATCAGCAGCAGGTAGCGCCATCACGGAATCTACTCCAGTGGGTGACCTTATTAATGGTTCTGCTGGTGGTGCAAAACTGGCAACAGTATGTTTCAAAATTCTTCTTTTGTGCATAGTTATAGTTATTTAATTATCATTAATGTTCAGTTTGTACTGTTTAGTACTTCACAAAATGCCTATGTTGGATATGGCTAAGCTTCACCTTGACCCCAAATAACACTTCAAAAGTTAGTTTTTTTTTCTGTGAGAATTTTTAATGTCATAAGAACATGTTTTTACACCTAGTTTGCTTTCACTCCAATGTATGCGTCAAATCTTTTAGGACTAATTATCTTGTATATACATTGTAAATCGTATTATCCAAGTTATCTTTTTATACAATTAATACGTACCATATGATTTGCTTAATACATGTATGCACCTTCATTTCTAGTTTTACTTGGTTTAACTAAATAATTATGTGAAGAACTATAGATGCGTAATAAAAAGCTACATGTCATATTCAATATTGGACTCATTTTAAAAATCTCAATGACATTGTTCTAACAATATGTATTTTATAAAAATAATATCAATCTTTTACGTTGTCTATTTAATAATTTATAAACTAGCCAACATATAACATGGGTATAATTGTATAACAGTATAAATAATAAAAGATCATTGCTGAGAAGGATAACCAAACCTATATAAGTTTGGTGGGATGAATTTGAGTAGTCTTACACCAAATTTTGTGTGTTGGTGCATGCTTTGGAGACCGTTTTGGGTTCAGAAACTATGATTTTTTTTTCTTCAAATATATTAATCTGATATGAATAATCTTTTTATTCTTATAGGGTGTAATCTCGATAGATGAGATGGACCTTCTAGTGGAGCAAGTTAAAATGCTTGCAGGAGAGATAGCATTCAGTTCAAGTACAATGAAACGTTTAGTAGAGCAGTCTGCAAATGATCCCGAGATCTCAAAAACACAAGTATTACTTGCTTCTACATCTGAATTTTACATGCTTTATATTCAAGCTATGAAATTTGTTCTTCAAGTTTCATGCCTTACACTTGATGTATAACTTACAAGTAATTTGTATAAATAGGCTAGGTATTATAAATTAAGGGTAATAGCTAATAACCTTACCTATTATAATGACATTTACCTTAAATGTGCTTATGAAGTATAAAGGAGATAAATAACCTTTTAAATTTTTATGAGGATGGGACATAACCCAGATTTCTATGCTAATTTAAAATATATATATATATATATATATATATATATATATATATGTTTCCACAGATAGAAAACTTGGAAAAAGAAATAGAAGAAAAAAGAAGGCAGATGAGGGTATTGGAAAAACAGATTATTGCAAGCAATGAAGCTTCAATTTCAAATACATCATTGGCTGATATGCAACAGGTAGTTTCTTTTTCCATTTATTGTGTAAATTCTCATTTCTGTTATTTTTGGTATTTGCAAGCTTGTGATTTTTTATGTATTCATTTGCAAGTTCATTAACATGTATGTCTGGTTGTTTTATAGACAATGATGAGATTGATGACGCAATGTGACGAAAAGGGGTTTGAGCTTGAGGTCTGCATGCTTATATCATTTATTATTTTGTTCTAGTTGAATTATAATTTTCTTAATAATATCTTTCACATTTATAGATCAAGACAGCAGATAATCGCATTCTCCAAGAACAATTACAGAACAAGGTATATATGAACGTCTTTAATGCCACATGTGGCCCTTTTATTTCTGTTTATTTATTACATGTGGTTTGAAACATTACTAAAATTGGTTTTAAAATTATGTTACACATCATTGAACTATAAACAACACCTTCTTATCTTTTCTACACCTTAATGCTACACAGTTAATATATGTTTTATTATTTTGACATTTTTTGAAACATATTGTAGTGTTCTGAAAACAAGGAGCTTCAGGAGAGAATAACATTGCTTGAACAACTGTCTGCAGCCCAGAGTGAGAAAGCCATGCCATCATCTCGACATCATGGATCTGATGAATACATTGATGAACTAAAAAAGAAAATTCAGATTCAGGTAATTTATCTCCATACTGTTGTTTTGACCTAAAACTCTTTATGGTCCAAAATATATTATGTTAATTAAGGGGGTTGCGGCGCAGCTTGTTGCCCGGATACGTATTGTAATTTTTTTTTACTTTGAGTAATGAAAAAAATATACTAATTATAATATATATTAATATTGATTACTCGATTTTTGTGCAACAAAGTTGTTTTTTTATAAAATTTTAATTTCACTTTTATACTTTAAATAATATACGCCTTTAACCCGTTTAATTTTCATTCAGCGTGATTTTTATCTGACAACTTTCCTTAACATTTAAAAAAAAATTGAATACACAGTTGGGTTTAATTTATTTCTCTCGACATTTTGGTATATTTTGTTGAAAAAGGAGTTATATTCAAAACAGAGCACCGTGACGAACCCGAACCGATCGAACAACATTGATACCGGTATCGGTATTAACAGGATCGGTAACAGTATTTGTTATTCTGGTTACGACATATGTAAAACACGGGCTGATATTCTTTTGGCGTATCAAGACTTTATTTTTTTGGTTTTTTATTTCATTTGCTATAGTGAGTGGTTGTCTTTTAACAAACCAAATCGATACCGACCAAATGCCTGCCGCATCGTGCGGAGGAAATCAAGTTTTATTATTTCAAATTTTCAATATATATTATTAAAAGTACAGTTAATTGACTTTCAGTCCGTTCGGTTGTAATTTAACATCTTTACTTTTCATTTTTTTGGCAGGAATTTCAGAATGAGAAACTAAAGCTGGAGCATGTTCAGCTTCTAGAAGAAAACAGTGGATTATTAGTACAAAATCAAAAACTATCAGAAGAAGCTTCATACGCAAAAGAATTAGCATCCGCAGCTGCTACTGAACTAAAAAACTTAGCCAATGAAGTCACCAAACTTTCATTTCAAAACACAAAACTGGAAAAAGAATTAGCAGCTGCTCGTAGCAATAACCGACCAAAGTCGGGTCGAAATGGTCGGATAATACCGGGTCGGGTCAACGATGAGTTTGACTTAGAAGATGTTAAAAGGGAGCTGCAGGCAAGGAAGCAACGAGAAGCGAGTCTCGAGGCTTCATTGGCTGAGAAAGAAAATATTGAGAATGAATATAGGAAAAAAGTTGAAGAATTAAAGAAAAAAGAAGCGGTTTTGGAAAATGATTTGGCAAACATGTGGGTTCATGTTGCTCAGTTGAAGAAAGAGGTTAATGGAACAAATACTAACAGTGTTGAAGGAAATGACAATGTGAATGAAATGAAAGTAGATAATGGTGGTTTCAATAATTCTGTTGTTAAAGAAAGCGTTTCGGATGTTGAAGAAGTAGGTCATGATGTGCCAAAGGAAGAGCCCCTTGTTGCTCGCTTGAAGGTAATTCGTTATTTTGAGCTATCTTTTAATCTTGTGCTAAATAGTTTGTTAATGTTTTCTATGATTGTTTGCTAATTATGGTTACAACAAATATTATCTTTTCTAAATCTTTGAAACTCACGGCACCCCCGTGAAGAGATCATTACGTTAAATCTCAATTGCGCTGGGCACGTGGTCTTTAGAGGTGTTTGTATATGGGGAAAGTTACTAAAATAACTATTTTGATCATTGACTTTGACAAAATAACCCTTGACTTTTTTGTTTATCATTTGACTCTCTTATTTAAATTAAGAAAATCGTTCAAGATGGAAGTCTGAAATGACACATGTCGCCCTCTGGTTGATCCGCAATTTTAAAAAGTCATGTTATTAATCTCAGTCGAAATGGCTATTTGTTGATTTTCCTTAATATTTGAGGACTGTTAGATGAGCTTGTTAAAATTAAGGGATTTAATAATTTAGATTAAGTTTCGTACTTGTGGTCTTCAGGCTCGAATGCAAGAAATGAAGGAGAAAGAACTCATTTACAATAACCACAATGATGCAAATTCTCATGTATGTAAAGTATGTTTTGAATCACCAACTACAACAATGCTTCTTCCTTGCCGCCATTTTAGCTGTGAGTTCCATCAAATTGTCCCAATCATATTTCAAACATGTTTATTTCACAGTTTCTTAAAGTCGAACACATTATATTTATCATACCACTATCTCTTACATTTTTTGCAGTGTGTAAATCTTGCTCGGTTGCATGTTCTGAGTGTCCAATTTGCCGGACAAAGATTGCTGATAGAATTTTTGCTTTCACCTCTTGATATGCAAATACCTTCTATTAAGATGAAGGTATGTCATATATCTTGTTTCATAATTGATGAAGGTATGTCATATATCTTGTTTCATAATTCAGATATATATGATCATCATTGTCCTACTGTCATTTTATTTTTTGCAATCTTACTTCCAAAATTTCACAAAAAGAAAAAAAACACAAAATTTAAGATATGCTCGTTTTACATTTAGGCTTTGATGTATTTAAGCTTACCAATTGACCATATAACTTTCTAAAGTTAATAATAAAAATTTGTGTATATATAACTGAAATAAGAGCAAATGATTTTGTCCTTTCGGTGTACAAGGAAATAACATAAATCATCCACTATGTCCCATTAGTTGTAGTCCTTTCCGCTAGCGGACATTAGAATGTCTGTTAGACCCATTTATGTGCCTTGCATATGAACACACATATGTAGAGAGAGAGGTATAAGTGGGTGAAATGACTAAACTACCCTCATGTGCAAGGCGCATGACTGGGTTTAACTGAAAAATATATTTAGTTTTTTAATCATAATATATATTATACTTTATAACCTGTTATATTTACAAGAATTTGGCTTGCAACACTGATTAAGCTCACTAATACTTTATATATACAAGTAATTATATGATTTTGATATGTGTTTTATGTGTTGCAGGAATCATCCGTCATTCACCTGCTGGTTATGTTTTGTGTTACATAGCGGGTGCCATTCTTTAATTGGTCAAATCATATACAAGTATTGAAAATGTATAGTACCATTTTCTGCATCTTATTAGTCTTAAATGGATTGTAAAATTAGAAAACCTTAAGAATAACTAAAAATAGAGGTCTTGTTTGAAATTCTATTTTCATGTATAAAGGAAAATCTACCACCAAAAATGGCTTTGTTGGCCATGGGGCATAACCAAGCAACTGTTTGTCACGTAAACATGTATTTATAAAACGAGTACTTGTTTGAATAATTTTAATCAACTAAAGGATGTCAATTTTTTCCTAACAAACTTAAAAATAACATTGGAACAACCATTGAACTTTACAACTGTTATCTCTTTATCATTTTGCTTTAAAAATATTCTAAATCTTTCAGTCTTAAAGGAGCAAATGAGATTTTTCATTTTTGATTGAAGTTAATATCTTTTAGTTTAAAGAAATATATAATATGTATAGTAGAATTTAACAAGTTAAAATGACTAAAGTTTTTGCAATAATTTAACTTTATTAAGTGGTTATTGTTAATTATACTCGTCTCCAAAATTCCGTTGTGTATATAACAATGTTATTTAATAGTAGCTTAGTTATATTATTTAAGACATCAAAATTCTTGCTTTTTGCATAATCGAAAATGCGTCTCGGAATCTTTTAAGTACATAAAATAAAAGCAATTGTTGTTTTTCCTTTTTTCAAGTTTTTAAGATACAAGTTACATAACGTTTACTTAAACTTATTCAAATGAGTGTAATCGTTTTATAGATACAATTTTCGGTGATGACACATGACGGAATATAATTGGTTTGTGGCACAATGTACATTACATGAGACAACCTCGTTCGTTGGTTTAAAAACATCTTGCTTAACCTTCGTGTGATGTATAAAAGTGCCTCACGTTTTCTACTTTATGAAAAAATTTTAAATCTTCCATTTAGGGTTGTGCGTGGTGCGGTTTTAGGCTAAAACCAAACCGAAAACCAAAACTTCGGCTTTTGGATTTTTTTTTAAAACCGTTCAGTTCTGTTTTCGTTTTTCGGTTTTTTTTAGCTTGAAAATTTGAGGCCGAAAAGAAAATTAGCCGAAAATAATGATGTTAGGTGGCCTGTATAAGTAATGCTGTTAATTTTTAACTAACAAACTATTATACATTTAGCCAAAAGTATTTGAGTTACATATTTATCATATTATTATAAATTACTTAAAATTCGGTTCGGTTTTTTGACATGCAAAATCGAAACCAAACGGTTAGTTCGGTTTTTACAAAACATAAAACCAAACTGTCAATTTTTATTTCAGTTCGGTTTTTTTGGTTTAGGTTTTTAGTTTCAAGCCAGTTTTTTGGGTTTCATGCTCTATTACCAAAAGTTACAAGACCTACCTCAATTAGCTACGTTTAGTTGTTATGTTGGGGAAATGAGAAATTGAAGATATTTAAATGAGCCGTTTTGATTCGAATTATTTTGACTTTTAACACATAATCCAACCCGTTTATGTAGCAACCTCTCGTGCCCTATTAAACAAACTAGGATGTTGATCTGTATTACATACAAGTTGATAAAAAAATTAAACAAACATGTCAATTTATAAAAATTATAATATACATGGCGATAACAAAACAAAACACTAAAAATTACAAATTTTAAGAAATACAAAATAATAAATTAGAACAAAAATCCATATAACATTAAATATAGAATATCGAGTAGGTGTGGGCTCTGTGGCTTGGCGCCTGAATCGATGGACCGTATTTTTTTAGAGTGCTCGACGGCTTCAGAGGTTTGGAGGTGGGTTAGCAACTGGTGTAAGGTGCCGATGATTGCAGCTTCTTCAGTTAGAGATTTACTTACACTTCATGATCAAGTGGGTTTGGGGAAAGTCGAGAAAGAGGCTTTCCAAGGGATCGTGGTTATAACCTGTTGGAGTATTTGGAAAGCAAGGAACGAGAACAGGTTTCGCAGTAAGGATATCAAGATTGAAGGCATTATTGGAGAAGTAAAATCGTGAGGATTCCTTTGGTTCAAGTATAGGTCAAAATGTAGAACAATCTCTTGGTTAGATTGATGTTCTTTTAATTTTAATATGATGTAATTTTGGTGTGTTTGGCCTCTCTCTGTTTTTGGAGAGGGGTGTTTGGTGTTTGTTTTTTCGGTGGTGTTTATAAAAGTTATAATTCGAAAAAAAATAGGGTAACATATATAGGGTTTTACACCTTAAAATTACATATAATAATTAACCAAACCAGATGTTATTAACATAAAATAACATTTTACATGATTAATTGTTTTCCAGTACCATGCAAAATGCATTCCAAGTTGGAGGAAGTACGTTTACCATCCAGACTTGCATTAGAAAGTTCATATGCCTTTCGAATTGCAGTATCACATAGTGTTTGAACTCCTACTAAGAGGCATTCAGAAACATGAAAAAAAAATCATCGGGTAACAAAAGAATCGAATTATTTGAAATAAATGAAGCCTTAACCCGCTCAAAGTAAGCTTTGCTTTTTCAAGAACAATGTGCATCCTTCAAAGAATTTTCACTTTATCATAAGCTACATTATAAGTATGCATATAGCAGCATACCACGTGTTAACTTTTAAGCCTAATTTTAATTTGTTTTAAATGAACATTACTTAATAATAATTCATTAGTTACGAGTAGATATGAGGTCATGACGATTTGAGTTTTCCCCATTCTATTAAAAGAATGAATGAATATACTACAAATGCTTAGTTTTTTTTTACCTATTGGTGCTTATGCAGTTGATTAGTACCCACACAACTTTCTTGAACCCGGGCCATGATGAGTATATGTATATTGGTGCAAATATCGGTTTAAGATCTAACATTAGCACGGCTACGTGTGCAAATTTGAAGGATGTATTGACGTGAGGTCGAATACTTACTAAAAAATAAACCGATTACAACTAACTAGATAACGGTAAGCGGGTGTTGAACACGGAGAGTTTGTGAAAAATGTGTTACTAAGTAGCTATTAAATTTATCTATATTAAACTAAGTGCAAAAATTAAATTCAATGATTTGGTTGTTTGATTTGAATAACAAAAACGAACTAACACAAATAAACGAGTTTTAAACCAATATGAGAAAATATGTCTTCCCTCGGTTTCAGGTTTCTACAAATGCCAAAATAAATGTTTAACTGAGATGAACGATAAAGATATAGTTCGTGATTATGCAACGATTGTGATAATTGAAAACCAAGTACTTGGATTGTAAATGCAAGGTAATCACTCAAATATCAATTAGATTATCTAACCCCAAATCCCTCCCAATTAATCTCGATTGCTTACAGAACCAAGAACTGACGGCTTAGAACACGAACTCGATAAACTAACAATCTAACAATCAATTCATAACACCATAATAATGAAATCAATAAGATCAAACTATTTTCTCAGAAATTGCATAAACATTCAATCAACATTCATAAAGAAACCTTACAATCCGAGGGAAAACACAAAGAGAATTAGCCAAGCATCATTAGGTTCATCATCCTTTCGATTAAAGTAATCATACGAATCACAAACCCAACTAATGATTACCAATACCAAAATATTGTTCTTGCACTCCAAATTCGTCCCTAGGGTATTCTTGATTGAAAGATGGCTAAAAAGACAATGAAAAACGGATTAAAAACAAAGAAAAATTGGCAGTTAAGGCTCTGACCGTGGCCCACGGTTCCCACCGTGGGTCATAGTGATGTTCTTGAAAAGTTGAACCATAGCCCATGATGGTCGGGTGTTTTGTATGTATTTTAGTGTATTAATTATGTAGTTTTATTGAGTATATTGTTAAAACTTTGGTACTTCATACGTGCTTTTGTATTTCAGGTAATTGATCGTTAAAGATGCTAAATGGGAGACCTGTACGAGCATGGAATGATATCTCGGGAAGACCGAAGCATTATTTGATGTCTTGGGAAGTGTTTCAAGGATTCGGGAAGAGTATAGATGAGTGATCATAAGCCGATGCTAAAACTGAACAAGATGGGTTGACTAAATGCGACCTTGAAGTAAAATGAGCATATCCTGAGCTAGAAAATGAGTTACGAGAACCATAATATATGAATTTTGGGTTTCTCGACGAGAGGAATCTGAAAATGAGGTTTTCTTAGGTCGCGGTACGCGATGTGATGGTCATATGGCCATCGCATACCGCGACGGGAGTGCAGACTAGAATTTTAGGTTTATATGTTATTTTTCATTCTGAAGAACCCGAACTCCGTTTTTACAACCAAGAGGCGATTTCCAGCAGTTTATAGGCGATTTCCACTACCCTAGCTTGTGTCAAGACTATATCTATAATCTCCTAAAATCGCACCCGGGATGTATAGTTTGTAATCTTTACAGTTTTTCTCATGTGATTAAGAACACTTGTATATTGTTATTGATGATTGATATATGATTATTGATGTTTAGTATTTCTGTGTGTTCGGTCGGTTTAGGTTTACGTTGGTCTGAACGACCTGTTACCAGTTGCTAGATAATTAGTCATATAACTTTTTGGTTAGAATGAATACGATAAAACGTACAATTACCCTTAACTGAGTCACACTGGCAAGGACCGTTTGATAACCAGTGCCGTGTGTAAAGTAATTGTTGACGTCTAAGGTTTTGTCTGGTTGATCAGTTTTCAGTTAATCATTAATAATAATTTTGTTAGGTTGCATGAGATACTGTTTGGTTGCTTACTTGAATTCCCGGGTGTGGTTTGCTTTGTTAACTGTTTACAACTCGTTTATTTGTTCGTTGCTTAGTTCTCTTAATTCAAAATATTGCTTGTGTGATCAACACTAAAACCAGTTACTTCATAATTATAATTCTGTTACACGAATTGCATTGACCACATACTCCTTGTGACACGATACCCTACTTGCTCTATCTATTTAGAATAATTAGGTTTTTGATTGACTCAAACGACGGTCATCAAAATGGCGCCGTTGCCGGGGAAGTGTATTAGCCCACGGTTCCCACCATGGGCCCCGGTGGCCTCCACGGTGATGTTGCTGCCACGGTATGGTGGCTTATGTTACTTTTTGGTTAATTGGACCGTGGCTCACGGTCTGGACCGTAGGTCACGGTGGACTTCAGCCACACACTTCATTTTTTCACATGTTTTGACTATCTCGACTTGCCGGTTCCTTCGGTTGCCTCGTTAGACACCATAATAGCTCCGGAACCTCCTTTAAACCTGCAATTAACCACACAACAATAGTTATCTATTTCCCACAAAATTAACACTTAATATATGGATTTTTATGTCGGTTAAGCACACTTACTGGTCATCCTCCGATGCACCCGTCATGTATACTCAAAATTAAACAAACTTTATCTAAGATCACATCTTCACTTCGCAATTTGTTAGTGGGGTTGCACCCCATAATTTTGCTGTAGATGCAAATTGTACAAATTTATGTATGAGTTTTGGCTGCACTTGAAACTAAACGACTTATACAATCGTCTAACAACTATCACCCAACTAAATTCAACATCTAATCAACTTAATAAATTATAGAGGTACTAAACCAAGCGCAACAACAATATTTAGTTTACAACTTCGGACAAAAAATGGTACTTTGAGATTGTAACTTTTACTTTTGTTTTGTTGTACATTATCTAAGGCACATTTTACATTGACTTATAGTTAATATTCATCATATATGGACTATGTCACATTTTATATCTATGTTATTTTTTAATCGATAAACCACTATGTTAATGTTTTTCAAGTTGAGTAACGAAATTATTTGGATCATTACTTGGATACCGGAGAGTTCATTGAGTGTTTTGTAAATCCGCTCAAAGCTAATTGGTGATAAGTTTGTGTTTTTGTAACATAAATTTGTATTCTCTACCTAACTTTACGCCACCCGCCGCAAAACGGGGGGTCTAAATACTAGTTTATCCTTAAAAATACATGTATGTAAAGAACACGTATCTTTGGAATAAGATCAATAAATAAACAACTTGAAAAGGAGTTGGTCTTCGTAGAAGCCCATGCTTCCCCATGCCAACTTTTGTATCATGTTTTAATACATTTACATTTACATTTAGCGTCTATAGTATTTCACTGTAAGTGAACAAGTGACACTTACAGTCCAAAGTTTATCTATTTGTATAGACTGAATTGTTTACGTAATAATGATTTTGTTAGTTGTCAAATCTATAATATTAAACAAACATGTGTATCATTATATTTGATATATCCATATTGAGAACCATAATTGTATTTATTTTCACAGCTTTCGCTTTATCTTTTACATTTCCGTCAGCATTCACAACGCTCTCCTCTACATTTACAACATGCTTGTAAATGCTTTTATATTTGTCCACAAATGATTTAATCTTGTTTGTGTTTAGAAACTAGAAACATGCGTCACGCAACGCCTCTTCGATTATCATGTTATCTTGCGCTATGCATTCAAACAATGTTTCAACTTTACATGTATCTAATAATAAAACACATCACATGTCACTAGTGTTATGAAATTCAATATACTAAAGAATATGCAATGGCGTGTACATGATAATTATAAAGCATACTGTGAAATCAACAACTTTATGCCCGTTGTCTGAAAATTCGACTTCACTCTCGTTGTCACTCTCGTTATCACTTTCATCACCACTCTCGTTATCACTCTTATCGCCACACTCGTCCACATACAAATCCCTAATCTTTCCACTCCCAAATCCCAATTTTTTTTCTCGAACCTTTCTCTATGTTGCAACATATCATTTGTCCAAAATTTTACTAGACTCGTTTGACGATCTACATTATATCTTGGGAAAACCAGTCTAGCAACATACATCAGCTATATTTTCTCAAACAATAACAATCAATATTGGCGCATGCAGTAAGAGCAATAACATTTAATTATTGTACACGCGACACAATACGTACTAAGAGGATTGTTAGTGGACCGCTGAACATTGACTTTTCATTGCAACTTTCCCATTTAGTTTTACGTTAATTCATTGAATTAGCAATGAATGAGCATTAGCCGACGTTGCCTAAATCTGTGTCGTCTTTGATGCGGTGGAGAAAATCAAGATTGTATGCTTTACTTCTCCAATTACATTGAAAAACAGCTTCACAAGGTCAAGTTTAAACATGATTTCGTCATAACGGTACGCAGACATCATCTTCGCTATTTTCGATGACATAATGTAAATTTTCTTTCAAGCCAACCGTATACCCGTGAATCTATTATTGTACTTAAGTAAAGGTAATCGGATCTCGTGGTTTGGATATCCAAGCAACTGACCTATAGACTTTTCGTCTATTTTTACCTTAAGGTCACCAACATCGATCTCCATCCGATCTTGGTTGAAACATGTCAACCACGTAGTGCCCAAGCGTGACGAGTATCCTATCTATTCTAAAATCAAGCATCTTCACAAAACATATGCTCCTAATAGCATGCAATTGTTTTTTTGAGAGGTTTTTTTATGGCTTCAAACAATTGGTGCGGAGATGAGCGGGTTCGTATGCCGAACCATTGACTTTTCCTACGTTGTCTGTGCTTTCCGTCACCTATCAAAACATCAATAACACATGTGTGCAATATGTTATTAGTGTCTATACATAAAATATTTGTACTTTACATATGCTATGCATCATTATTGCATATATGCAATAGATAGGTGCATTGATATATGTAATACACCAGAATCATGATTACGTGTAATACATGAGTAATGCATATACTTAGTATGTAATAATGCATATACGTAATACGTAAATAATGTGTATATGTACATAATGCATATACGTAATACGTAAATAATGTGTATATGTAATACACCTGTATTTCATATATGTAATACACTAGAACCTCGCGTATACGTGTAATACATTAGTAATGCATATATGCGATACACATGTGTATGGCGTATATGTAAACATTTGCATTATGTATTGCGTATATGTAATACATTTGTGTCACGTATACGTGTAATACAAAAGTAATGCATATACGCTATGCATTAGTAGTGCATATATGCAATACAAATGCATTACATATATATATATATATATATATTATCAGTAATGCACATATGTAATGCATCAATCATGCAAGTAATACATCTGTATTTATACGAGTCATACCCCTTATAGCGGTGTCTTCTTCGCTACTAGTTTATTATTTGTTTTCCTCTATGTTCTCCTCACCATCACCATTTGAACTATCATCGGCCAATGTCTCACATTTCACTCTACGTGTACGTGTTAGTTCGTCCCCTGTTTCACATGATTTGTAAAAAATGATATAAAAACACACGCAGTTTAAAATAAAGGAAAACAACTTAATAATATAAGCTACAATTCTGTTTGGAGTTATACATATTTTTCAAATCAAACTTTTAAAAAAATTCATAGAATTGTGAATTAAAAAGTTATAAACATATGTATAATTGAATTATCGACTAGATGGATATATTGGGAACTTTGTGGATTAACGTTAACAATTTCAGATGTTCATTGAAAAAAAGTACATTCATGAATAACCCAACAAAAATAGTATACAAATATGTAACATTAACAGTACGTTCGAGGTCATAAAGTTGAATTGGGTTATCCATTGTGTTAAAATATTTAGGTACTTGTTTAATTGCAATCTATTCACTTTTCTTTCCTGCATAATTAGATTTTCAAGAGGTTGAAGACACATCATAACCATTAACAGTAACATAGAAAGAGCATAGTGTTTAACTACTTACGTGGAGCCACTTATCATAATATGCATTTGAGTTAATCAACAAAATTCATAATTATTGTTTTTGTTAACTATTAAGAATGTCACAAACATACATATGTGTATTTACACTCGTATCATCTATGTACATATGCGTACAATTCACTAAACATCGTCTATGTGCATAAGAACAACTACTACATAAGTTTTGAGCACCTATTTGCACGCAAGTTTGAACAACTAAAGATATATAAAACACCTCAATCGGTTGGTTTTATATGAATTTATTTATTTAAAACAGTCTAAAATGTGAACAAAAGTCGGCTCGGATGTTACTTTTTCTATTTCGACCCGCCAAACCAGACTGTATTTGCAGCCCTTTGTTCGTAGTTTAAATCAAAGTTACAACATATATTGGCAAAACATGTTTGCGGTGAATGTATGCATGATGTGATTATTATTCAAGCATTTCATCAAACACTTAGTATGCATCATAAAAATAAGTTGACATGACAACTCAATTTAGCATCACCTTACAAACACATATCGTTGCAAACACTCATCACTAAACAAGAGTAACAAGCATGCCCTAGATTCAAGTTAATCATTTAACTCAAAATCCGTAAGTTGTAGATACATACATACATAGCAACAATTAATGATTACTCTCAAATATTAACTAACTATAAGAGAAACATTTCTAACTCAAGACTGTAAGTTACATACCAGGAGACGAGACGAGAGCGGTAGTAGATTCGGTTGTGTGTCGAGCTTAGTGCGTGTTAGGGCTGGATTTGTCTATCTTTATATGAATAATTCTAAAATCTATTATTTTATTAATTTTAATTCTATTCTTCTTTTAGTGTATAACGATTGGCGGTGGAACACATGTCATGTATCCTTCGGGGCATTACGTTTTAGGTTATTAAGGATGGAGCTATTTTGTCTAACACCATACTTGAGTCGTTACGAGGTTATTGTCATATTACCACCAGAGCTTCTCACAAATGATCTCAAAGAAGCAATTCCGAATCACGTATAGATCCATATAAATGCCCTCTGGTGATGAAGAAGATCTCAACCACATTTCGTCTTCTCTGTTCAACATCAAATATGAAAGCCCGCAAAGCACTTGTTTGAAGGGGTTAAAGATCAAAATCTCTGAACCACCCACCGATGCTTAAGGAAACACTATGTTCGACTATTGACGTGTGTGTATAAAAATGATAGTGTGTAGAGGGAGTTTGTGGAAGAGGAACTACTTACTTGAATGTTGAGAAAAAAAACACATGTATATATAGGAGGATAGTAGGCTTAACCCTAATGGGCCATTTTCAACTTGGGCTTGCCACGATTACGGTTACATGGGTTAGGTTTAACCTATTATACTTAAGTCTTCTTAGATTGGTACTTTTACATAACTTTTTTTAAGCTGCAAATACCATTTAATAGTACTTGATGTAAAGACAAAATGTGGTCCAGAAAAAGACATACAACGGCCATTATCACATGGGCCCCCCAAAATTGTACTAATAGAGATTTAGGATAACGACGGGGAAAGGTCTCCTCCGGGACCACTTCCATCATAATTCTTTTAGATGCGATCCGTATGGCTTTCCCAAACCACTAACTTCCAAAGTCCTACCCAATATGTTCTAAAAAGCGGAAGGAACTCGACTGAAGATAGGTCTGCAAGAAAATCCAACTTTTTCACGAGTTCATTGATAAAAAAAACGTCGTAAGAATGAAGATCTTTTAATAGAGTGGAGTCAAACTGATCAACAAGAAAGAGGCCCTATTTACTAGTTATTACGAAGGAATACTTACCAATATGAGTAGGTTTAATTCCATTGTCATTTGCTATTCCATATGATCTTTACATTGACACCACAATTTATGTTTTGGGTTATGAAAAAAAACTTTTTTTATAAAAGTAAGCTTAAATGAATTGATTAATTAGGTTTAAATATTAACAGTAAATATATTTTTTTTTCTTTCAAAAAATTATAAATACATAAAATTTTCTTTTAAAAATTTCGTGCCTACTGAGGTAACCGGTTCGGGAGTCGAAAGGCGTTACCTTCCCCGCCCCTCCTAGAGCCACTTCTAATCTTCAATGACAAGACGCCTCCACCATCAAGATGAACATCACAAACCTCTCTTCGTTTTACCCCTTAAAGATACAATTATCATAATTAAGTAAAAAAACAATTGTTTGATTGTGAGTCAGGGTCCTTCCAGCGTCTAATTTTAAGTGTTACTAGCTTCATTGTTTTGTATTCAATACTTAAAGTTATTATATGTAATTTTATATATTTAATATACAAACTTTAATTAGATTACTTTGAGAAAACAATAAGAAACCCATGGACCAAGAAAACGACAATTTAGAATCCAACTCACAAGAAAAAAGAGAGACCCTGCATTACCCTACCCAACCCAATATTCTAAACCGAACAAAACCATACAATTTAAATACGATTTATGGTTATGTTGGTCTCTTGATGGATGAAGAAGAGCATACAAAGAGTGCATTTTTTTGCTCTTCATCTAACTCTTCAAATAGTTGACCTCATTGATGACTTTCACACAAACATTGTCTTGATGATGAATTTACACAAATGCCCATGTCTTGTGACTATCAATAATCCAAATCACATGGCTTTGAGGATCTTATGTATAAGTGTATAACAAGTAGCAATATGCTTCTCATAAGCCTGTCCATTCATTTTTTTTAACGACCAACACTATTATATTTAAATAAAATCTAGCGAGCCGCTAGACCCACCCGTACATACGCCAACACGTACAAAAAGACGAGACACCAAAACAAATACAACCAAAAGAACAAAACGAACCTAGTCACCTAATCGACTTAAGTGTGTTACAAAGGCTACACCAAAATCTCCCAAGATAGATAACCTTTTTTACCCCTATTCTTAATCCAAAGAAATCTCATGATCTTTATCTCTTCCACCAAGCTCGACACATGGATCGGAGTCCCGGAGTGCACTAACGTATTTCTTCTTTTCCACAAGCACCAAGTCGCAATCAAACAAACTGCTTGGAAGACTTTGGCTTTCTCTTTAGGGAAAGCCGAGAACTTATGGAGGTTTAGTATTGTTATGATATTGACCAATATAGTATTTTTAAATACGAAGCTAGAAAAACTTAATTAAGATTTATGATTCAGTTTATGGCATATTTCTTTATTTCCTTTCAAGAGGAATCACGTATATATTGTTAAAAATTTTAAGAATCTTGGTAAATAATCTCATACGCAGGAAAAGAAAAGAGTCAAAATTGGGTCACTTACTAATTAATATACTTCCAAAAGAAAATATGGCTTATTGTGAAAATAAAGTGCGTACACGAAATTTGTACGTGAATTTCATGGCCAATGCGCTAAAAGCTTTTCTGACATGGACATTAATATTAAGGGGGTGTTTGGGATTGCTTATTTTCACCAACTTATAACTTATAAATTTTTTGAAAAGCAATAAGATGTTTGGGATTGCTTATATTGTGAGAGGAAAAGTTTCATAAATTACACTTTTGTAACTTATTAACTTAATGAAAAGTTATAAGGAGGCAAAATAAGGAATCCCAAACACCCCTAAATCATTAACACATATAATATATGAAGATATTTATGATTAATATTATTTTTAAAGGTTGTTATGTCTCGTAAAATATAGCATAATAGTATGTTTTTTTTTTGTTTTTTTTGGTCTAAGAACAATAATCAATGTTAACTTGGAATATTGTTTATCAGTAGTCAATCGGTTTAGTTGTAGTCTCATGACAAGGACGTGGGTTCGAGTCTCGTTTGTGATAATAATGTAACGTGTAAGCCAGAGGTTTCACCATATTATGCATTCGAACAGCGGGTCAAGTAAATTGTGTTGTCTGCTATCACGGACGTCGTTGGCTTATTGCTAATGGGTGTATCCAGGTAGTCGAGCTTTGTTGAGCGTTCATATATTTTAGAATATTATTTTTAAAAAATTATAATTCTTTTTGAAAAGAAAAAAATAATATTATTTTAAGGGTTTAAATTGTAGTTTTTTTCAAACTTAAGATTCCAATTTAATTTTGTTTATAACAGCTTACCGAAACCGTACGGATCAAGGACCTCATCAACATGCCAACCGGGTCACGTTTCGGTCAAATACTCCTATATATCCATTGAACCACCTTCTTCTTGACTCACACCACAATTCAAATAACAATTATTCGTCAAACCGCTTTTCTGATCAATCGAACAGTTGGAATTTGACGTGAAATGAGTCAGATAACGACGTCGACAGCGTAACTCCGGTGAGTAGAAACCGAGTGTGTTTCTGTGTGTGTCCGTTCGCTCTATGAATCAGAGCATCGCATTCTCTGCATAATGTAGCTCGGTCTTCTTTGTAAAAAAGTTGTTAATAAGAATAGTTTGGTAAATATTTTTCAAAGAACACCATTTTAGTAAATAGTTTTTTCATCAGTTTTTTTATTAAAGAAAAAACTTGCAATCTCTCGATTGATAATAAGACAAGTGGAATTTAATAATTTATCCTTAAAAGAGAGATGTGCAAAGAAAGCGTATCATTGGAATAAGATCAATAACTAAACAACTTGAAAAGGAGTACATATCCAAAAGTACCTTCAAACATTTGTGGTCCTCGCAGAAGCCCATGCTTTCCCATGCCACCTTTTGTATTGGTGTTATACACTTATACTACATTTACATACACACATGTGTATATGAATGCATGTATACATCAATATTAAGGTTTTGACATAACTTGTTTGTATTATTTGAATACCTTTTTTTGTTCAATGTTTTGTAAACGGACAGGATGTCAAAGCTGTAGCTTGAACGCACCTATGTTAAAAAATCAGTTGAAAGGAGAAGATAGGGATATGCAACGACGGTTTTTAACTTGGTTCGCTTCAATGTTCGTCACTTCATTTGATTCGCTCAAAACCGAGCTATTCATTTAATTCTAGTGCTTCTAGTATTTGACTATAACCGAAAAGTGACACTTAGAGTCCAATGTTTAACTGTTTGTATAGACCGAACATTTTACATAAAAATGATTTTATTAGTTGTCAAATCTATAATATATTAACAAACATTTGTATCATTATATTTGATAGATGTATAAATAATTTTTGCCTATAATAACTATGAAAATATGCGAAAATTCATCATATAAAGTCAATTAGGACAAAAATTTACACATGTTTAAAAGTTTTTATATATAAAAGTTTAAATTAGTTTCACAAAATCAGCTTTTGCCGACTTCGATTTCAAACACAATTCATTAAACATGGGAAAATAAAACTAAGCTTTTATTTGGAAGCAAATAAAAACACACGTTTAATGCAAAACAAATTTTACAAATAAAATTATGAAAAAATCACATAATAAATCTGTATAACTCAAGTTATGTATAGTGTGAACAAACAAGTTTTTAACAATTAATCCATCACACTTTAAGTTAATGCATTATAAGTATTTATGTGTTTCTTTTATTTCTTTATAAACGTATTTAGAGAATATTAAAAAAAATACATGAAATTCTAAGATAAGAGGGAGATGATCTAAACCATTGATCAATCAAATATAGCTAAACTAAGGAAAAACAATAATCATTAACTTTTATCTATGTTTACTATATTTTTAAATGTAAATAACTTTTAGATATTTCATTATTTTTTAAAACTGTTATACAATTAGAACAATTTTTTTCTTATATTTATTTTGAGCATGCTATTACACTTCATTATTTTTAAATGGTTAAATTAAAGAAAACAAATATTTCTATCTTAGTTCAAGAATAGTATTGTTATATTGAAATTTTTGTAAAGAAATTTGAACAGGGTGTCAACTGTGTTCGCCTACGTTGCACTACATATAATGGCGCATCGAACCCTTGCCTTCTTTGTTTTTCACATTTTTGTTAGACACTTATCCCTCCTTTTTTGGTTCAGGTGTCAAGTTTTGATGGCTTCTTAATAGGCCTGTAAACGAACCGAACATTAGGTGAACTGTTCATGAAATATTCGACGGGAAGTTCGTTTATGTTCGTTTATTTAATAAACGAACGAACATGAACAAAAAGTTTGTGTTCGTTTAATTAAACGAACGAACATGAACACATGTTCCGTTCGTTCATTTATGTTCATGAACGTTCGTTTATGTTCATTATTTATGTTCGTTTGTGTCTGTTTGTTTATGTATTAATAAAAAATAATTAAATATTATTTGGATGAGTTATTTACTTAAAGTTATATATTTGTTAATCTGTGTTCATGTAAGTGTTTTCATTCATGTTCGTTTATGTTTGTTTGTGTTCATATATGTTCTTTATCTTTGTTTAGTTATATTTGTTTATGTTTGTTTGTGTTCATATATGTTCTTTATCTTTGTTCAGTTATATTGTAGATTTTAAACAAACAAACCTAAACGAACACAAATGTTCATTTTTTAAATAAACGAACATGAACATAAATATTTGCCAGATTAAGTGTTTGTGTTTATTTAAAGTTAGATGAACGAACATGAGCATGCCCTTGTTCGTGTTCGTTCAATTCGTTTATATGCTTTCATTATTCACATTGATGAATACATCGGTCTTAATATCTAGGCTTTGCCGATTTTATTAGTGTTCGTTTGTGTTTGTGAACCGTTCGTGAACACATTATTTTCCTTTCAAGTCCCGTATCGATAATCAACACACAAACTAAACGAATAACTCTCGTTTATATTAATCAGAAAATATCACTCTAAAAACTGATTACAAACCCTCAAACCCTAACTCGGTTTGACTCTTGATGAACCCTAACTCGGTTACACCAAACTCACCTCTCTAATGTCTAACCATACCCGGTTTATATAGACTAACCTAACTTGCTAGTCAAGACATTACCAAATATAATAAACCCTACTTCTTGGGTTGGGCCTTACACTTGGGCCAGGCAACATATCACACCCCGACCAAAGGCGGCGGAACATGCCGGGGTGCAACGATTGCTCATAAGCGCATGACACTATTTAAAGCGACAATATTTAACAAACTCATTTCATTTCACAACATCAAAAATGTCACAAAACCAAATATTCATAACTCAAATACAACAAAATATAACAAAATATAGCAAATCAAATATTGTTCATTTTTACTAATATCCTAACGGTATTTGTGACGTTTTCTTCACCGAACTCCATAATCAACCTAGATGCAAACCTGTAACATTTTATAAAATAAAGTTTATCAACACAAAGGTTGGTGAGCAATTCATAAGTTTGAACAATAGATATATAGTATAAAAAGCCACAAAACTAGTATACAAAACAATAAATAAGAGCTATAAACCTGGATAAAATAGTTATCGCTAAACAAGTTAGCGACACCCAACTATAAGGGGTTGCCAAATAGTTTAGGATTTTATAGTTATCGTTAATTGCATTACGTTAACGACACCTTACCATGAGGGGTTGCCAAATGGTCTAGGATTTATAGTTCCACCATCCAAAAGCGATAAACACATAGTCAAATAAGCATAGAACACCAAATCGAGCAATTATTCAAGTAAGGTATACAACAACGTTTGTAGTTTAAGACCCAAGTATAAAACATTTAGTTTAGATAAGTTGAAATGTCACCCCCAAAATAAAAGATAGAAAACGAGGTATGAAGTTACTCACGTTAAAGTAATAAACTTGAAAGATTGATTATTTGGAGATTTGCCGGAACGGCGAGTTTAACGTATGAAGCCTAAATAAAAGAAAGTCTTGGATTTAGAAAGGTTGTCTTGAAGATCTTTAAATAAAATAATTGTTGCAAAAACTAACCAATTAAAGTTCAAGATTTAAAATGTAACTATTTAAGAATTTATAATAATAACCCTTTTAAAAAATGTAAGTTTGCTCAAAACCGGGTTAAAGTATCTAACCTTAATATTTACTTAACCAATGTTAAGTAATAAGGTGGGGAAAATGCTAAAATGCAAGTTCCATTAGGCTAAAGATACTAAAACGGGTTTTTAACGAGTGTTCGGGTTGTCGGTTCGGGTCTTGACAAATGGTCGAACCCAAAGTCAACTTTCCAAAATATTAATTGTTATGAGATAACTCATTAAAACATACTAACACTTAACCAAGTACGTAGATCTGTTGTTTAGAACTAACAACGCACGTTAAGCGAGTGTTCGGTTTTGTCGGTCCAAACTATGTTATGAGATCAAGTTGGATCCAACTATTCCAAGTACTTAAGAAAATAATTAAAATCAGTTTGTAAACTATTTTTTTTAAAGAAATATACAAGTCTTGATAGCTAAAAACACACTTGTGTGTCTTAAGCGAGTAAAAGTCGGTATAGTTCGGTTTGGTTCGGTCTCCATCTCACAAATAGTTCATAGATGGTTTCTACATGCCCAAATATAATAGAACTTGTATATTGGTTTATAAATGAAGGAAACTTAAATTTTACAACAAAAAAAGTTAACTACAAGTCTTTTAAGCAAAAGTTTTGGTTTAGTTCGGTTTCCATCTTCCAACGAGTTCATAGATGGATTCCATATGCTTAATATCAAAGAACTTGTAAAAATGATTTTTGAGACTCAAATCTAGCAATAAACATGTTTAAACAACTATTTTAACAAAACTAGTAAACAAAAGTTCGGTTTCTGGTTTGGACTAGTTTTGGTTAAACCGAGGTTAGTCTTATACAAACCCACACCATGGAACTTGTAAATAAGATGAACAAACTAAAGGGTTAGAAGTTAGTCATAAGTGATATGTATAATAAGTTATGTGTGTGTAAATATATATCAAGAACACGAAGTCCTCCTTGAAGCCTTGCCTTATGACATTCGAAACTTAACCAACCAGAGTCGGTGAAGTAACAAATAAAGGAAACAAGGGGTGTGTATTATATATATGTTGTACCACCATATTCAAGAGTTAGTAATGTTAGATGAACAAGTTAGAATGAAAGACTATAGTTAGTTTGACTTGAGAAGTCAAAACTTCAAGAATACATAAGAAATAACAACCTTGAATCTATGGAGTTTTGAGAGAGTTTTTGGAGATGTAGCAAGAGTAAAATGAAGAAGATGGGTGTGTATATATAGGGAAGGAGTGAAGGGTTGGGTATAAAGATTCTTTTATGGTTTGCATAAAAATGGGTATGTTTAAATGGTCAAACAATGCATAATAAAAAAAACCAATATTTTATATATTTTATATATTTTAAATGACAAGATCCAATATTTTATATATTTGAAATGTTCGGGTTACAAACGGGTCGGGTTTACATAACAAAAGTGACCCGAAATTGACGAATGTCACACAACAATTGACCCAACAATCACCCCCTCAATTGTTGTACCCGAGTCACCCCCTAATTTCCTACTCGAAATTGGCGGGTCTTCAACTTCACGCTTGTCATCATTCTCTTGATTCTCCCGAGGTTTTTCATGATCTCTTGCAATGTTCTTTCGGCTCCACTTGGCTAGAAGTAACACTTGCTTCGTTTGATCATCACACGCCTTCCCCTGGGCTTGAATCACTTTCTTGACAACGCGTTTAGTTTCTTGAACACTCTTCTTTGGACTTTGAATTTTGGAACTTGGATCTTTGATTGGAATCTGACTCGTAACCGGCTTGTCTTCTTTCAGTCCAATTCTTTGAAGATCCCTACCTGCTAAATTCTTCATTCCAATGATAGCTCGTTTACCGGGACTTGTTATCTTGAGACTAATCTTGTACAATCAATTCTTGGTCCTTGTCACCTTCATCAAAAGCTTACCTGTATCATCTTTCATGGTTAGCAAATCATGTTTCATGTGAATCTCGCATCCACCTTCCGTTACTTGACCAAGACTTATGATATTGCACTGTAAGCTCGAAATGTAGTAGACATCGGTCAACAAACGTTGCTCCCCCGTTTTTCCTTCAATTAAGACCGACTCTTTTCCCCGAACATCAATACAAGATTCATCTCCGAACTTCACCGTTCCCGTGACTTGCTCATTCAATTCATAAAAATACGATTTATTACCTGTCATGTGATTCGATGCTCCGTTGTCGAGATACCAAACATCTTTCTACATAGGTTCAGTTTCGAAACGCTTTGGAATCACACAATCTTCATTCAGAAAAACCGTTTTCTGATCACCTTTAATCATAAATAAACTTGGATCAAAATCATCAATTTTGTTCAAATTAGATTCTTCCGTTTTCTTCATACGTTCCGGACACGAAGACGCAAAGTGACCGAACTCATCACAACGGAAACACTGAACCTATGACATATCATTTCTTCTCCATTGATGATACTTTTTTTGACCCGTATACCTTAACCCACGATGTTGACCATCTCGGTTTTCACAACCATCTTGATCCTCATCCTCTCGGTCTTGACCTCCGGTTTCCCGGCCTCTTCCACGTCCCTGTGAACTCGGCCAACCCTTACCTCGGCTACCGGACTGATCATACGACTTACCTTTGTAACTACTTTCCGACCGATTGAAAAGTAACTGACCTTGTGAATTTGAAGCGTGTTCTCTCCCTTGTAGACGTTCCTCAAACGCCTTAAGTCTTCCAACAACATCTTCAAACCTCATACTATCAAGATCAACCGTTTGCTCGATTAATGCTACCAAGTTGAAGTATTTGTCTGGAACCGCATCCAGTAACTTCTTCACCAAGACATTTTGCTCGAACACGTGACCAAGACCCGTTGCCTTTGAAACCATACCGGTTATTTTTCTTGCAAACTCGTCAACAGTCTCGTCTTCCGCCATCTTGAGTTTCTCAAATTCACTTTTCAACGTCAGTAGTCGAGCCTTTTGAACTCGTTCGGCCCCAACAAACTGTGCCTTCAAAGCCACCCATATTTCTCGAGCATTCTTGTATTGAGAAACCTGAAGAAGAATATTACCTTCCATAACCTGGAACAAAAACAACCTTGCCGTTTTATTCTTCTTCGCATCAATAACCGCACCCTCATTCGGTTGAACAACTTCCCATAACTCTTGATCATCCAAGATCGCTTCCACCACAATCACCCATGTGATGTAATTAGTTCCGTTCAACTTTGGAACCTGCAACGATATCCCCCCACTCGCTTTGGGTTGGATTATCGAATCTTCTTTGTTACCTGCCATTGACGGTGTCAAACCCCCTTGCTCCACTTCGTTGGAACAAACACAAACAACTCAGTCCCAAACAACCTTTCGGAACCGAACCCGTTTACTCACAAAAACCCGGTTACAAATATCTCTTGAAAAACCAAATTGTTGAAACAAAAAAAAACACCTTTTTTTCTTGCTATAAAAAGAATATTATACTTTCTCCTTCGTACACAAGACCTGTGTAAAAAAAATTCGTGTTGACCTTTTGTTCTGATAAAGAAATCAAAACTATTGTTTTCTTTTCTTTTGAATGCTGTGAGGATGAATTCTTCGAGATCCTCACAACATTCAACACCAAATATAAAGTCTAACACCAAAATCTTGGTGAGTAATAATTACAAAGAATTCCAAAAACACCTTTATTTTCTTTCTTTATTTAATCGCAAAATAAAGACCAGAAGAAACAGAAAGCAAACTCAACTTGTTCTTCGAATTGTCGTCGTTGGACAACAAAAAGAACCACCAACACAGGTTAGACTAACCCGCGTTAACAGAACACTCTTCGATTCGGAAACCCAACTTGGTTCCGATATGCGCCAATGATAGCTCCTCCTCAAGCCACCGCTCGCCGCCGACCGATTATCGATTTCTTGAACTTGGCTCTGTACCAATTCAATTCCCGTATCGATAATCAACATATAAACTAAACGAATAACTCTCGTTTATATTAATCAGAAAATATCACTCTAAAAACTGATTACAAACCCTCAAACCCTAACTCGGTTTGACTTTTGATGAACCCTAACTCGGTTACACCAAACTCACCTCTCTAATGTCTAACCATTACCCAGTTTATATAGACTAACCTAACTTGCTAGTCAAGACATTACCAAATATAATAAACCCTACTTCTTGGGTTGGGCCTTACACTTGGGCCAGACAACAATTGACCCAACATCCTTAACGAACGAACACGAACATAAAATCTCGTTCGGTAAGTGTTCGTGAACACATTATTTCCTTAACGAACGAACACGAACAAGGCCATGTTCGTGTTCGTTCGGTTCGTTTGCAGCCCTACTTTTTAATCTTTATATCACTTTGTTGTTATAGTTATAATCAGTTTCTATAGTATGTATATTATAATTAAAAGGTTAAAATTTTGGTTGATGGGCATCTTTAAAGATTTCATTCATAAATGTTTCAAGCGCCCACGGCCCATGCTTCACAATAATCTTGTGTCTAGTTTGGGGACCATTATCTCCAAAGCAAAGAAAAAGATAATCTCCATCATCTTCCAACCTTGGATCACACAACCCTTAGATTTTCTAGTATCTTTTAGGTTGTCCTATTTATGCCCTTTTCATCTATTAAATCAAAGTATTGATTATGTTGGCATGCATTTTGAAGAGGTAGGTCCCAGCAGAGACCAGTTGGTCCCGCAAGACTCACCTTGAACAGGGACGTCTGCGCAAAGGCCATCTGCTCCCGCAGGACCCACCATGCTCATAGGATCTTACGCGCAGTACACAAGCTGAACACGCAGGGAAAGCCTCCCAATGGTGAAGTACCCCGCCTGTTCCCGCAGTTGCGGATACAAGCCATCAGGAAAGGCTACCCGCAGACAGCAGGGCTACACGCACAAGACACTAGCTACTTCAGTAGTCACATGAAGGAATGAGCAAGGCGGGAACAATCCCGCCTAAATGAGCCAGTCTGATTCTGAAAGATCTTTTGTACCATACCTACCAAGGTATGGATAGGACAGACGATCTGACCAGAACAGCCCATGAGCCAATCACAGGGTGACAGCTCATCGACAACAGGGCGAGGAGGAGCACCCTCTAGTACTGTTTGTCACTATTAGCCGCTGCCTACTCACCAACCCTTACTGAGGAGCATGCGCGGCCTACAGTTGGTGGAATAGTGTTACTGTTGGCCGTAACCTATTCACCAACCAGCATGGCCTGCGTACAATCCACAGTAAGTAGGACGTGCATAATCTACAGTTGGTGGAATAGTGCAGCCGACTTTGTTACTGTTGGCCGTAACCTACCCACCAACCAGTATGGCCTGTGCATAGTCCACTGTTGGTTGAACAGGAATACTATTCAGCCGGCTGTACCTTCTAGGAAACCTACCTTCGGCTATAAATACTCCAATATCTTGGAATGGTAAGATCATCTGCTATCCAGTTATCTAGCAATCTCTTAATATACACTTATATTCAGAGCAACCTAGTCTGATTCTCACGCCGGAGGGTGGTCACAAGGAGGAACCCCCCCTTCTCAGTGACGAGCTTACGGTGTTTGTTTTGCAGGTCTCCTGAAGAACAGCCTTCTCAGCTAGACCTCATCCGTGGGAAACATTACTTAACCCCCAGATTATCTATAATCTGTACAGGGTCACTTAGTGTTTCTTCATTGGCGCCATCCGTGGGACTGAATTATCAACTCGTCAATGACATCCTTTACAGACGTAACTTTCTTGGCCCACTTTTGAGATGCGTGGACAACTAAGATGCCAACTACCTCCTAAGGGAAGTACACGAAGGCATCTGTGGGGTACACGCAGGTCCCCGCGCTGTTGTAGCCAAGCTAAACAACGCGGGATACTTTTGGCCAGGGATGCATACGGATGCACTGGCATACATCAGAAAATGCAGATCTTGCCAGCTTTACGCACCTAACACGCATCGCCCGAAAAACGAACTGGTTCCAGTCACTTCTTCGTGGCCATTTCAGAAGTGGGCCATCGATGTGACAGGCCCATTTCCTACAGCAGCAGGAAATGTTCAGTTCCTAGTGGTAGCCATCGACTACTTCACCAAGTGGATAGAAGCAAAACCTTTAGCCCAAACAACCGCAAAGCATATCAAAAAATTTATTTGGGAATTTATAATTTGTCGTTTTGGACTTCCACAGAATTTGGTGAGCGATAACGGCACCAACTTTGCTGACAAAAAGCTACAACAGTGGCTAAAAGAACTTCAAATCACCCACACCTTTACCTCAGTGGCACACCCGCAAGGAAATGGTGAGGTGGAAAGAGCAAATAAAAGCATCGTCGAAGGCATAAAGAAAAGACTCTTGAAACACAGATCCGGCTGGGTGGACGAGCTTCCGCACGTCCTTTGGGCAAACAGAACGTTGAAGAAGGCCAGTACGGGAGAAACCCCGTTCAGCCTCACTTATGGCACTGAAGCCATGGTCCCGGTCGAAATTGGTCTACCCTCACCAAGGGTCTTGAGTCAGCCAGAAGACAATGATGCGGAAAGACGGTTGGATCTTATGCTAACCGAGGAACGCAGAGACTTAGCCGCAGTGCGTGAAGAGAACTACAAACGACAAATGCAAAAGTACTACAACACGGGGGTAAAACTCTGCAACTTCAAGGAAGGAGACTACATACTGCGTAACAACGAGGCTTCGAACCAAGAACGCCCAGGAAAGTTGGCCCCGATCTGGGAAGGGCCATACGTTATCAAACAGGTTCTGGGAAAGGGCGCATACCGGCTCGAAAGGCTCGATGGCACTCCCATCCCAAGAACATGGAATGGAGCTCAATTACGCAAATGTTATATGTAGATCAATTCCAAAACTTGTAAAGAAAAGGCCAAGAGACACTTCTAATGGAAATGATTCTCCTTTCATAATGTGTTTACCTTTATCCTTATGAACTCCCCACTGGTGCCGGTATTTACCGCATAAATGAGGAGAAGTAAGTCATTGCGTGTGGAAGGCGGCAAAACCCGCATAAGCACAACGTTAAAAATAAGGGAAACCTACACGCAGGTATGATGAAAGTAAAGTTTAGCCATCTTTGTAAGTGCAAGTGACGGTCTTATCCGCACAATCACAAATAAGGAAGCAAAACTTCAAACTATCATCTACCACGTTCAAAGGTTATCCTAAAAAAAAAAAAAAAAAAAAAAAAAAAAAAATACTTAGAAATAAGGATAAGGAAAACCTACACGCAGGTCAGGTATGGGTAAAGTTTAGCCATCCTACCAAGTGCAAGTGACGGTTTACCCGCACAATCACGAAGGAGGAAGCGAAACTTTAACCCACTATCAACCACGTTCAAAGGTTAACTTATCCTAAATACTTAGAAATTTCGAGGAAAAATGAGGAAAACCTACACGCAGGTCAGATGACGGTTAAAATTTAGCCATCCTACCAAGTGCAAGTGACGGCTTACCCGCACAATCACGAAGGAGGAAGCGAAACTTTAACCCATCATCAACCACGTTCAACAGGTTAACTTATTCTAAAAAACTTGGAAAATTGCTAACTTAAACTAAGTCATGAGCTTGTAAAGCAAGGAATCCAAAGAAGGAAATAACAATCTTATCCGCAAAAAGATTTATATTCCAATGATATATTACAAGAATGGCCGGGTTACTACCCGCCTGAAAGAATAAATCTATACAAGTCTCTTAGCAATGGAAAGGGATCTTCAGGATCAAGCTTCAGGGGCGCTTCCACTTGGACCCGCTCCGTCAGAAGAACGGGGTGGTTCGAGGAACGCTTTAAGGACAGCTAACCCATCATCAGCAGCAGCTACTTCGTCCACCTTTTCCACCACTGGATGCGGGAAGGCGGCGTATTGGTTCAATGCTTGGTCATAAATGGCTTCGGTATCCACATCGAACAAAGGGAAGTTGGAAGGCGGGACGCCTTTCTCAACAAACCCTAGACCCAGCAGGAAGCCGGCCTTTTCCCCATCCTCATGAGAAGCGTTGAGGGCTGCGGTCATAGCATCATCGTAAGTGGTCTCTGAAAAGACCCGACGCACAACCTACAAAGAAAAAATACAAGTATTAAAACCTTTTCTTACAAAAGAAAAGCGAGAAGATAAAGCTAAAACATACCTGAGGCAACGCTTCTCGAAGAAGCCATTGGAGGGCAGCTTGAGCTTCGTTATGGGCGCGTTCGGCTTCGCTCTTGTTAAGGTTGGCAAGTAAAACTTCCTTTGCGGCAGCCTCTTCGACGCCCTTAAGCTTCCGCTCGGTGTGGTCAAGCACCCCTCTTTGGTCCAAGATTTCCTGGAGTTTCTTGGCATCCTCCATTGCCAAGGCATCATGAGCGCGTTGGAGAGCCTCTAATTTGGCCTTGAGCTCCTCATTCTCCACACGCAAAGGCTCAGCAATGGCTTCAGCCTTGGCAGCCCTCTCGGTTGCGTTTCGCGCAGTCTCCCTGGCCAGCCGAAGCTGTTCATTCACAGCTTGGGCAGCCTTGGAGCGGGCCTCGAGTCGCGCCTGAACTTCAACCTCGAGGGCCTTGAAGGCCTTCTCCTTGTCGGCGGCAGCTGCCGCCAGCTGTTGGTTCTCCTCCCGGAGAGCACGCGCCTCAGATACGTCCTTGGCGCGAGCTGCTTTCAACTTGTCGTTTTCACGACAAAGCAGCTCGACGCGCGGCTGCATCCGGGCTTGGAGAACCCGAAGCTCATTGGTTAGCCTACCCTCCTGGTAGCTAGCCATGGCTTCCCCCAACGCACCATGAGGAGCAGCGTGGCGAGCCCAGTCCACGCACTCCACAGGGGTACGAAGGGTTGTTCCTCGGCGTATGTTCCATCGCGGAACATACACTTCATTGGAATCCGACACTGCAAAAGAAACAAAGGCAGTAAGGAAAAGATGATAAAAAACATAAGGGAAAAAGAAAGGAACCCTACGCACCTGTAGGGTCAATGACAGGCCGATAGCCGCCAAACCCATCACCTGAACCTAAAGGAAATCCATCCAACAGGTCAAGCAGACGGGAAGGGGGCAAAGATCGGCGGGAAGCCCTGCGCGTACCTGATGGTCCGGCCGTAGGTGCCGGTGGCGCGGGCATGGTGGCAGCCGCCGTGGTCGCCGTTGGGTCGCCGCCGCGGTCGCCGCCTCCTCAGCAGCAGCAGTAACCGCCGGCTCCGTGAAGGATGCTGTAAAAATCGCACTCACGGCCGGCGGTGACGTCATCTCGGCCGGAACAGTTGGCTCAAAGGAACGAGCAACTGGACCAGCGGATGCAGGCGCAGGCGCCTGGGTCGACGCCTCAGGAAGGCTGACCGAGCCTACCGTCATTGGCGGGGAGGTACTCCCCTGCGCTTCACCCCGGAATGCGTCAACATCCACGCCTGCACAAAGAAGAAAGTGAGAAATTTAAGTAATAAATCTGCAAAGACATTATGATTGCACTTACGGGTTCTCTTGACCCTGAACGTACGGACGGGCGGGGAGGAACCCGATGGAGCCGGCCTCTTGGTACCGGTCACCGTCGTCTTCGTTGGTTCCCCGGAGGTAACGGTCGTAGCCTCCGGAACAGTGGTCTTCTCACAACCGGGCTTCCCCGCCACCTCTTCACTATCTGACTCCGAGTCAGATAGAACCACCGGACCAGCCGTGGAGGCCTTCTCCTTCCCTTTCCCGCCGGCAGCAGCTTTCTTCTTCCGCACCAATGGAGGAGCATCTGAGGATTCCTCAGAAGAAGACAGGTCAAGAATTCCAACAGCGGGTACAGCGTTAAGGGGTTGAGGAAAGAATATCGCCTTACCTGGCCGCCGGTGGCTCAGGATCTCGTGGCCCAGCGGATAGACCTCCACAAACCGATCCGCTGTTTGCTCCAGGATGGGCAACTCGCCCTCGTCCAAAGCACGAGTACCCATCCGCGCGGGACCGTCGGCTTCCCGCGGAAACAGAAGCGACTCCAAATCATTTCCCTCTGAAAGAAAAGAAACAGTTAGAAGACAAACTTGTATCAAAAAAGAAAAACAAGACATACCATAGGGAATAGAGTTCAAACCGTATTCGAGGAGGATGGGAACCAGAGACGCATCTTTCCACACCCGGCTCATCCCTAACATGACCATCCCGGACTCCGCAAACCGGTAAACCGGAGATTGGATCCGGGATATCTTCGAAAACCATTCCGCCTCCTGGTAGTTGGGGGCGTGAAGGCTCGGTATCGCTTGGCCATTTTTAAACTTCATGGCAAGGGGGATGGCGCGGGCAGAAATGTAGAAGAATTCCTGCTTCCACGCGCGAAGACTGCGCTCGGTGTCGCAAATCTTCAGACCCTTAATACGGGTCGTCAGGGTGTACCACCCTTGGATGCACCTCCAGGTATAGAAGGTCATCAGGCGGTCCACATGGGGCTCGATGCCCAAAATCCGGCACACCCACTCAAAATGGCGAATCTTGGCGATCGCCATGGGGTGCAGCTCGGTCAAATGGACACCGTGCCTCTCAAGGACACGGTAAACAAATTTTGTCAATGGGAATCTAAGATTCCCATAGACAAAAAATGCAGCATAAACCCCGATCTTGCCACTGGGGGCATCGTACACGGTCTGGTGGGATTCAGGAAACTCAGGCTCGAGATGATCGAGCATGAACTTCCTGACAACATACCGGTACTGATCGCCGGGCAGAGCACACTGGCACTCACCAGCAGTACCCCTGTCGTCAGCTATAGCTTCAGCATCACGAGAAGACATTTTTGCAGAAAGAAGAGTGATTTCGGGAAAATGCTTGCCTGAAAAGGGGGAGTATTTGCCGGAAATCACTAAGAAGAAGAAGAAGAGTGAAAAGTGTGAATTGCAAATAACCCTCTCCCCCTTTATATAGTAATCGCAATTAATGCGGTGAATTTAATGCGGAGGAGAGAGAAATCAAAGGTGCAATGAAACTATGACACGTGGCAAAAAGCAAGCTGGCAACAGCTGTTGAAAGGACGTGTGCCAGTAATTTCGCGGCCACGCGCCGGAAAAATCATGCCCACGCGCCTGAAAAAGCGACTGGAATGACCATGTTCTGTCACGTCACCATAACTTCCTGCACGTCCTGACATAGTCAGAAGAAACCGTCACACGACGTTTCAGATGTTTGGATTGTTCTTATCCTCACCAACCTTTCGAATTTCAAAATTCAAAATTCAAAAAGATTCGAAAGTAAGCGGGAAAATACCCCTTACCTTGGCAACCAAGTAACCATAAGACGGATGCGGGTACAGTGTTAAGGCAAAACCTTCCACATACCTAGCACCCGCAGGGAATTGAAGCCAAGAATACCCCGGCAACAAAGTAACTATAAGACGGGTGCGGATACAGTGTTAAGGCAAAACCCTTCACGTACCTAGCACCCGCAGGGAATTGAAACCAGGAAGGATCTTCTGGGCAATGCTTGTGGAAACGGAAATAACATCCCCGCATAGCGGGAACGTCGAGAACTACATTGTTTGAGGCTCCAGGATGGAATTGGTGGTTTAAACATAATTGATCACTATGTTCAAAACCACTAAAAACTCAAGGAGAATCCACACAAGTGAGACTCAACGTTCCTGACTTGCGAGAAGGTTACATACCTACCCGCATCATACCCAAAGATCAAGCAAAAAAAATCGTGAATTTTTGCAAGTGACATTAGGAAACCCGCGGGAAGGATCCCCACGGAGAACCTTAAAACTAGAAACCCTTTTCAAAACCCCTTGCTCAAAGTCCAAAAGTTCACCTCACTTTATTAAACATTCATGAGAAGAACATTGGACTGGGGGGACTTGAAGAGGTAGGTCCCAGCAGAGACCAGTTGGTCCCGCAAGACTCACCTTGAACAGGGACGTCTGCGCAAAGGCCATCTGCTCCCGCAGGACCCACCATGCTCATAGGATCTTACGCGCAGTACACAAGCTGAACACGCAGGGAAAGCCTCCCAATGGTGAAGTACCCCGCCTGTTCCCGCAGTTGCGGATACACGCCATCAGGAAAGGCTACCCGCAGACAGCAGGGCTACACGCACAAGACACTAGCTACTTCAGTAGTCACATGAAGGAATGAGCAAGGCGGGAACAATCCCGCCTAAATGAGCCAGTCTGATTCTGAAAGATCTTTTGTACCATACCTACCAAGGTATGGATAGGACAGACGATCTGACCAGAACAGCCCATGAGCCAATCACAGGGTGACAGCTCATTGAACACATGGCGAGGAGGAGCACCCTCTAGTACTGTTTGTCACTATTAGCCGCTGCCTACTCACCAACCCTTACTGAGGAGCATGCGCGGCCTACAGTTGGTGGAATAGTGTTACTGTTGGCCGTAACCTATTCACCAACCAGCATGGCCTGCGTACAATCCACAGTAAGTAGGACGTGCATAATCTACAGTTGGTGGAATAGTGCAGCCGACTTTGTTACTGTTGGCCGTAACCTACCCACCAACCAGTATGGCCTGTGCATAGTCCACTGTTGGTTGAACAGGAATACTATTCAGCCGGCTGTACCTTCTAGGAAACCTACCTTCGGCTATAAATACTCCAATATCTTGGAATGGTAAGATCATCTGCTATCCAGTTATCTAGCAATCTCTTAATATACACTTATATTCAGAGCAACCTAGTCTGATTCTCACGCCGGATGGTGGTCACAAGGAGGAACCCCCCCTTCTCAGTGACGAGCTTACGGTGTTTGTTTTGCAGGTCTCCTGAAGAACAGCCTTCTCAGCTAGACCTCATCCGTGGGAAACATTACTTAACCCCCAGATTATCTATAATCTGTACAGGGTCACTTAGTGTTTCTTCACATTTATAGTGTCTTTATCAACTCTTGTTTTTTTTTCTTTTCTTTTCGGAACAATGTTAGGGAATTCTAGATGGGAAAATTAACTCTTATCTATGTTTACGAGACACCTCCAGCATCAAGACGAATATCACAACCTTTTTTCCGTTATCCCTTAAGACACAATTATCACATTTCATTGAGAAAAACAATTGTTTAATTGTGAGCCACCGTTCTTCAATCCTCTTTAAGTGTTACTAGCTTCGTTGTTCTGTATTCAAGACTTATTTCATATAATTTAATATAAAATAAATATTTTTTATTTATTAATTACTCATAACACAAATCGAATTGCATAAACATTTATATATTTTGTACAATTACGATATATATAATGGTTATCTAATAACATAAACTATCTTTCTAACACATATTCTATATGTCAAATACTTCATACAAACAAAGCTTTTTTAGCAATTTCTTAAATTTAGTATCATATTAAACAAACTATTAAAGCAACTAGGAAAAAACAATAATAAGAAACCCATGGATCAAGAAAACGACAATTTAGAATCCAACTCACAAGGAAAAAAGAGAGACCCTACCTTACTCTACCCAACCCCATATTCTAAACATAACAAAACCATACAAATTTAAATATGATTTATGGTTACGTTGGTCTCTTGATGGATGAAGAAGAGTATACAAAGAGTGCATTTTATTTTTGTTCTTCATCTATCTCATCTAATACTTGACCTTATTCATGATTATTTCACAAATATTGTCTTGATGATGAATTTGCAAAAATGCACATCTTGTGACCATCAACAATCCAAATTATATGGCTTTGAGGATCTTATGTACCAAGTAGCGATATGCTTCTCATAAACCTATCCATTCATAGGAAATAATAATTGTTATGATATTGACCAATAGTATTTTTAACTACGAAGCTAGAAAAACTTAATTAAGATTTATGATTCAGTTTATGGCATATTTCTTTATTTCCTTTCAAGAGAAAATTATGCATATATTGTTGAAAATTTTAAGAATATTGGAAAATAATCTCATAAGCAAGAAAAAATGAAGTCAAAATTGGGTCACTCACTGTACTTCCAAAAGAAAATATGGCATATTGTGAAACTAATGTGTGCACGAAATATGTACGTGAATTTCATGACCAATGAGCTAAACACTTTTCTGACATGGACATTAACACATATAATATATGAAGATATTTATGATTTATGATTAATATTATTTTTACGGGTTGTTATGTGTCACAAAATATAGCATAATCGTAAGTTTTTTTTTTCTGAGTACAAATTTTAGAACAATAATCAACGTTAACTTGGAATATTGTTTATCAATAGCCAATCAGTTTAGTTGTAGCCTCATGACAAGGACGTGGATTCGAGTCTCGTTTATGATAAAAACGTAATGTACAAGCCAGAGGTTTCACCATATTATGCATTCGAACATCAGGTCATATAAATTGTGTTATCTGGGATCACGGACGTCGATGGCTTATTGTCAATGAGCTTATATATTTAAGAATATTATTTTTAAAATAATAATATAATTCTTTTTGAAAAGAAAAAAAACAATATTATTGTAACGGTGTAAATTGTAGATTTTTTTAAACTTAAGATACCAAATTAATTTTGTTTATGAAAACTTACCGAAACCGTACGGATCAAGGAAGTCATCAACATGCCAACCAGGTAACGTTTCCGTCAAATACTCCGATATACCCATTGAACCACCTTCTTCTTGATCTTGACTCACACCACAATTCGAATAATAATAATAATCATTCATCAAATCAGTTTTCTGACCGCCAAAACTTTTTGTGCTTTCAATCGAGCCGTTGGAATTTGACGACGACGGAGTTTGGTGAAATGAATCAGATAACGACGGCGACAGCTTAACTCCGGTGAGTAGAAACCGAGTGTGTTTCTGCGTGTGTTCGTTTGCTCTGTGAATCGGAGCGTCGCATTCTCTGCATAATATAGCTCTGTCTTCTTTGCAAAACAGAAATGCTCTCCGTTCCTGATTAGTTTTAAAAAATCGACACGTAATAAGATTCTAAATCTGTACAACATGCGTAATTACGATAGAATCACACCGATTGATGAAAATTACGATGGAATAATGCATCAGTTTTACCGGATTTGAAATTTGTTAAATATATGCACAGTTCTGAGTTAATATGAGTTCCGATTGATAAAATCGCTACGGTAATTGACAGAATTAGGTCTTCTGAATACAGAGATGAAATCAAATAACTCTTAAGCATCGATTTCCTCATATTCTTAGTTCTGATCGATGAAATGTTATTTGAAATCAGTAACACATGCACAATTACGATACAATCATGCATCGATTTCACCGGATTTCAATACTGTTACATATGCAAAAATTTGATTTCCGATTGATGAAATTGTTATCAGTAACATGCACAATTACATTGAGCCATGCGTCGGTTTCATCAGATTTCAAATTCGTTATATATGCACAATTCTGATTTAATCTGAGCTTCTGTTGATGAAATCGTTATGGTAATTGACAGAATTAGGTTTTCTGAAAACGGAGATGAAGTTCAATAACTGATAAGCATCAATTTTCTCATATTTTTTACTTCCGGTTATCTGATTAATGAAATTGTTACGGAATAAGATTCAAAACACATGCACAATTACGATCGAATCATGCGTAAAATTTCTTTCAAATTTATTGTATATACACAATTATGAGCTCACCTTAGCTCCGATTGATAAATCGTTACGGTAACTGACCGAATTAGATCTTCAGAAGAGAACGATGAAATCAAATACTGTTAAGCATCGATTTCCTCATATTTTAAGTTTATGATTAATGAAATTATTACGGTAATTGACAGAATTAAGTCTTCTGAAAACGAGGATGAAATTAATTTACTGTTAAGTATCAATACCTGACAAATATCGCAGCGAGGTGAGTCTTTGAGAGAAGGATGAAGGAGTGAGAACCGTGGATGTTTATTGGCGAGTTTGTTAGCATGGTGGACGCGGTGGTCGCAGGCGGAGCAGAGGGAGGCTTCATCGGCGGTGCAGTAAATGACAGCCTCCGATATCTGGCAAGCGTCGCACTGGATCTTCATTACTAGAGACAGTGTGGGGTTTAGGGAATTATAGGATGTGATGGCCCCTATGATGAGAAAGAGTGAGTGAGCTTATATGGAAAGAGAGCTAGGGACCAGAAGACAGAACTAAGCTGTTGTTATTAGGATTTAGTTGATAAAGAGTTTTGATTGATTGTGTATTAAGTAATTAAGGGTAGGGACAAATGAAGTGGCAACTTGGTTCTAAGTATTGAATGAATAGGGACAAACGAATTAGTAGCAACTTGAGTTTGACAGTGGCGTCGACGACTAGGGCTATTCAAAAAGCTCGCGGCTCGTGGCTCGCTCGAAACTCGCTTGAAAATAGCTCGAAAAAAGCTCGGCTCGAAAAAGCTCGATTCTAAATGAGCTCGACTCGACTCGACTCGACTCGGCTCGATTTTTAAACGAGCGAGCTCGAGCCAGGGTCAGCTCGGTCTTGGCTCGACTCGTTAGCTCGGCTCATTGGCTCGTTTAGATTAAACCCTAAATTTTAATATCTATATATAATAATATCATACCATGAAATAAATAAATAAAAATTATACATATATTATGTCACTCGATACCTAAAACCTTATAAAAGAATAACGAAAATAAAGCATTTAAATTTATAAATTCTTAAGTTTATAAATTTTAAATAATATGTATGTTAAAATTATATTTTTTGTATTTTATATATCAAAATTTGTAAAGTATAAAATAAAAAAAAATAAAAAATAAAAAAAAATAAAAAATTTAAAGGAGTCCGGCTCGACGAGCTCGAGCTCGGCTCGAGCTTTATACGAGTCGAGCTCGAGCTCGAGCTCAATTTTTCAGCTCGATATAGAAAACGAGCCGAGCTCGAGCCAGCTCGATTATCTTCGAGCTCGAGCACACTCTGGCTCGACTCGACTCGGCTCGTTTACAACCCTATCGACGACGATGGTGATGGGGAGGATGGAGACGACGGATCAACTAGTATTGTGTGTTTTATAGATCAGGGTGTATGGCTTTGTGTTCTTGTTGTGCTTATGCGGGTTGTCTCGTACTTATTGTGAATTTATGATGTTACTTTTGGCCAAGCGTGATTTAACTGTGGAGTTTTTATTGCTACAATCAAAATGTTCAAAACATGTTAATGGTGTTTTGAGACCATGTGTTCCTTGTCTACAGCCAATGTAAAGTTTGTTTAAGGTGTTACACTCACCCTTTAGTGACTGACTCATTTGATAAGGTTTACTGATTGTGTTGGAATAATTGTGTATATATCATTTAATGAGATCAGTTCATATGAATCATTGACCTAAGGGATAAATTCATTTATGGCTTGCCCAAATATACAAAAGGGTGTGTAAACCTCTTACTCTTAGTCAATCATGCTCTAGATTAGGCCCATCTATTGAGTGAGCCAGACCAACTTTAGCTTGAGCTTCGGCTCGAGGAAATACTATTTGTTTTGGTAAATACGCTCTTCAGGCACTTGAACCCGCTTGGATCACATCTAGACAAAGTCAAATGAGCTAGCTTCAACTCTCTTTTTTTTTCCTTTCCTTTCAAATTTTAACGTTTTGTATCTCTTGCAAATATGAATAGATAACAACAAAAGATAATATTTATCCACTTGTAGATAGATATCACAAAATATACTGCGGGCGATTTCTTTCTACAAAATTAGTGGCTTTATTTAACTTGAGTGAACCAACAAGCGGGTCTGCCTCGACCTGTTTATTTACAACGCGATTTCGAGTGACTTTTGGTAACATATTATTGAATAACCCTGGTGTGAATTGTGAATGTTGATAAGCATTGTTTTTAAGAGTTTGCTATAGGAGTTTATTTTTTCTTTTAAAATATGTGTTTAAATTTACATTACTTTTGCGTACATCTTTAAATCTTGATTTTACTTATGTAGTAAAATAAAATACATAAAAGATTTATATCCAAATTTATAGTTAAACATGTATCTCAAATAAACTTAAAGTTTCTTTTTTATATTAAAGATACATATAAATAGACTTTAAAAATATAAACACATGTACTTTTCAATATATCTTTTCTTATAATCCAACTCTCATAGGCAAATGGCCCATCACGTAATCGTATTAATGTCTACCTTTTTCTATTTCTAAGAGTCCACGAGCCCCAACGATCCCATTACTATTAAATAAATATACATTAATTCACCTCTCATAGGCTCATAGCCCATCACATATTAATGTTTTTTTCTTTTTTTTTACACAATGGAAATGATTTATTAGTAAAAACATATACTTTTTTTTGTTTTAATAAGCCATCTGTTTCTGACCTAGACGAAGGAAATTGTCTGGATTATATGGATTAGATTTATGCGTGATATCGGGATGTTGTCAAACACCTTATTATTGGCACACCAAATATCCCAAACGGAAGTGAGAATAATCGCTTGGGTTATTTTCCTCTTAAAGAGGGGTTCTTTTTTTAAGCAAAATTTCTATTTGATATTATTCTTTTGTGTATTTACAAATTTACATCGTGTTCCATCTTTATATGAAAAGGTTACATTGGCATTATTGTATTCAAATAAAAATAATATTGTATTTTCACGTATGCTTTCGTCGCCTCGAGAACACAATCTTGGAAGTTACAGAACCATATTTTGCGTGATTGTGGTGTTGATGGGTTAGATTACGATTTTGGGTGTGTGATGAATTATTTGCACAACTCTATTCCCGATTTTGATCTTGGCGGGTTTGCTAATAAGGACACTGCCCCCCCCCCCCAAGTCCAAAATGTTTTAGCGAGTGCCCTTTATAGTAAAACCGTCCAAAGTTTGGGAGAAAAGTTTGGCATGTCCTCTCGTCAGAGAGTGGTATTAGAATGTCTTAAGGCTCCTCATGCTCAAGACTTTTTGACTGTCACCCCCCGTCGAAGAGTTAGGCCAGCACATGTTAGAAGTGGAGTACCGAGCCATTCTTAAATATCGTTTAATGATCCCCCTGTTCCCAGTTGATGAGCCATGCCCGATCTGTCGTAAGGTTTGTTTAGATAATTTTGGTGAACACGTGGTTCATTGCAAAGAACTCTCGGGGTGTAAATATAGGCATGATTTGGTCAGGGATGTCCTTTGTGATGTGTTAAACGGGCGGGAATCTCGGCAACAAAAAAGGCTCATGTGAATTTCTTGACGGATCCGCGTGAAGGAAGTTCTACTCTCCGACCAGCGAACATTCTTGTGTTTGGATGGGCGGTGGGGGGGAGCATGCTTGTGTGGACCTTACTGGGGTGTCCCCTCTTGTCGGGCTTAGGGACACCGGGTTTGTTGCTAGGCAGGAAATACTAAAGGCAGAAGTAGGAAAAATTGCTAAGCACGAGAAGACGTGTGTGAAGAATTTCAAAAGGGGATGACTGTAACATCCTACTTTCGGTTATATTAATAAAATAAAGTTCGTTTATTTTCAAGCGGGTCGTTATCGGTTTAGTTGAATAGAATACGAGATGGACTTGTGTTGGGTAAATGGATATGGGTTATGGACTTGGGTTATGGAGGAATGAAGGAAAGACCATGGGCTTAAGCCCATGATCAAAAATATATATACCTTTAATCCTTCATTTAATTCATTTACACATATCCCTTACACCATCCAAAACACACACTTAAGATTCTCTCTCTAGTTCTCTCTCTCTCTCTAAACCGATATCAAGAAGGAAACCGAGAACCGACCCGAGGTAATGATAGTATTTTATTGTTTGAGCTTAAATCCGTTAGATATAATCATGAAACGACGAGCCGACACCGTTAAACCGTTTAAGTCACGAGATCCAGGTGGATTCGGGTATAAACCGAACCTATGATGAGCTTAGGAGTCACCCTAGCTCAGATCTGGATTGAACGGGACGAAAAACGGTGAAAAACGAGCTAAAACCCGTTTTTCCGGCGAAATCGTGTTTTTTCGGCGGCTTTCCGGCAAGGACGGTGCCGGAAAGTGGTACGAGGTTAAGGGGGAATGTCAGGGAATGTTCTGACATTCCTGACCTAACCCTAGTTCACTACAGGAATATAGCGAATTAAAGGTGATTCGCTAGCTAGTTCGTCCATGGGAACATAGCGAACTGATTACAGTTCGTGTTCAATTCGTTAAGGGGTGACGAATCACCCTTGATTCGTTATGACCAGTTCGTTAAAGTAGATAACGAATTAGAAGGTCCAATTCGCTACTTTGACTGGTTCGCTACATGGACTGATTCGTTAAGAGTCCAGTTCGTTAAAGGTTCCAATTCGTTACAAGAACCAGTTCGTCATGGTAAGTCAGTTCGTTAAGGATAAGTAACGAATTAGAAGTTTAACAGAATGACAGAATGGTACCTGGACTTAGAAAAGAATGATTTAATTACAAATAAACCTTGAACTTTTAAGTAGCATATTATTCAATGATTCAAAATGCTAATGGAAAATGTGATAAGACAGTTAATGAAAATAAAATTTTTCCAAGCTGACCTGGCAGCTTAACCCCAGCCAGGGGCTCTGCCCCTTGGACCCCGCTAGGGGCTGCCGCCCCTAGAACCCCGTTGCCAGGGGCGCTGCCCCCGGACCCCCGTTCGTTGAGGGTAATGATTAAACTAGAAAGACGATATGTGTAATGATAGTTTATTGATACGTATAATTATTATACAGTTAGTCGTGCACAGCTCAAGAAGGGAATAACCGTAAACGGTGAACGCAACCGCATTGAGGTGAGTTTCTAGCCCCACTTCCTTGTTATGTTTTCGAGGCTGTGTGCATACTCGATGTGATAGTTAATACACTTATCTTAAGTGGTAAGTGTATGCCTTGTATGATTTATGTATGATGATTGTTTGACGGTGCGTGAACGATCTTCGGATATTGCATGTACCGTCAGGTGGTAGTTAAGATATGATTGATAAGTATAATGAAAGATAGGATGTATGTATGAATATATGATGTATGCATAATGTATGTATGTTATGATGATGGTACGTGAACGCTCTTAGGAGATTGCACGTATTGTCAAGGAAATTATGTATGAACAGGTACAGTACAGTTACACGAAACAAAGGGACCAGACCCTAATAATATCTGTGATGTTAGGGACCAGACCCTAATAATATCTGTGATGTTAGGGAACAGACCCTAATAATATCTGTGATGTTAGGGACCAGACCCTTATAATATCTGTGATGTTAGGGACCAGACCCTTATAATATCTGTGAGGTTATAGGGCGAAATGCTCTTTAAAACGTATGATTATGTATGTAAAGGAAGAATGAAGGTAAGAATGAAAGTATATGCACTTACGTGTGTATGTAAGAAAGTTAAGAGGTTAAGTATGAAATGTAAGAAGGTATTGTATGACTATGTAATTAACTAGAACTCACTCAGCGTAGCTGACTTTTAGTATGCACGCAGGTGAGTAGGATGAGGCAGCTCGCTTGAGGAGACACGTGGTACTGAATAAGGGGCTGGCATCGGAAGACTCAAGACGTTTAAGTTTAATGTTTTGTTTATCTTGAAAGACAAGATGTTGTTTTAAGACAAGAGGTGTTTTGTTATAAAATGTTTTATGAAAGCTTTTATATTCCGCGAATGTTTTAATTAACTCTGATATTTAGAACTGCGTTTATGAGTAAATCCAACACGAAAGTAGGGCTACCGGTAACGGGGCCTTACAATGACCGCACAGCTTGTTACCCGCTTACATGTCTCTTTTTTGTTTTCTTTTAAAACAACCACTTTTAAATTAAATAAAGCATTTAACATTATTATTATTATTATTATTATTATTATGGGGCAAACAATGAATTTTATGCCAATTTCTATTTTAACCAATAAAATTTAAATACTTGTATTTAAAACTTGGTTATTGAAACAAATAAAGTGGATACAAAAAATATATATGTAAAAACTAGTGACATAGAAAACACGTAAAGAACGTTTGTTAGATGAACTGAATACTCCTTTTTTGGCGTTTTTGCACTGATGATATCTACTGTTATAATAAACAAAAATGATGTTTGTGTCATATGACACCTAATTGGCTTATTTTTATGCCAAGTGGTACCCTTATCTTACAACATTTAATTCATAATTTTTGAGTTTTTAGCCAAAATGGGTGAGAGGAGAAAAGTATTTACTTAAATGGGTGATTTGAAAAGTATTTACCAAAATAGGTTTTTCTTTAAAAACCTATCTTTTTTCACTCTTAATCTTATTGAGTAAAATAGTTTATATTAAAAAGATTTTATATAAAAAAACATAGATAAAATAAAGAGATAAAAATAATAAAACTCCTTTTTTGGCGTTTTTGCACCGATGATATCTACTATTATAATAAACAAAAATTATGTTTGTGTCCCATAGCACCCAATTGACTTATTTTTATGCCAAGTGGCACCCTTATCTTATAACATTTAATTCATAATTTTTCTAATTAAAACAAATCAATTAAAACTTTCCTTAACAAGCTCTCTTTAGTTTAGACAATTCTTAATATGAATGAAAGACTTGAATTAATTATACTTATTTATATTTAATTTAGGTGTGATGGGCTACATATATACTATTATCTAACCAATACAATAATTTTTCAAAATAATTGTTGTTTTATTTGTTAATTTACCAATTAACAACTTCCAATTAATATGTACTCCGATTACAGTATGTTGATAGAAGTTTTCTAATTGTGAAGCATGGGAAAATTTGAGGGAAAAAAGATCATGGCTTCTTTAGATCTAAGTTTTTTTGCCAATAAAGTTTTTGACAAAAAGAAGGTTTTTGATTTCTATTGAGTGACTCATGTTCATATAATTAACTCTAGCAGCGGGGTGTGCTTTTGTTTTCTTTTCTTGAATTACTAAGTTATGATTATATTTGTAAAGTACACGATTTAGAAAAGTATTTTGAAATTTGATGTTAATGAATCAAACTAATAAGTTATTCGTTGTAGTGTGAACCAAGTTTTTTATTTATATGGAGTTATTTTTGCATAAGCGTGATTATTGGTTGGGCTTTCAAGTCAGTTTTTCAAGACATTCTACTTTCTTTTGAGGGGTAGATGAGTAATTTTATTTTCCACGCATGATATTTAATTTTTGTATATGTAAAGACATAATTAGTAATTTGTTATGATTTGTTTGATGTATATTTGCAGAGAAAAGTTGAATTATATTGTCTCTGTTTTTTTTAGCATTGACTCATTTCGGTATTGCCTTGGATTAATTCAACTACGGCTTATACAACTAAGTTGACCATCTCTAACCATCTTGATAATTTTTTTTCCACATCATCTGTTTCATAGTTCATGGGTCCATATTGAGTATGTCTGATTGAACAACTAATGTATTTATAAGATAATTAATTAATTTATTATACATGTGAATTGTGGTAAAAAGTAGAATCTATCTGAGGTATTATAGTAAATTAGTAAATTGTCATTAGATTTATTTAAACAAATGAAATGTCACTCAAAGTACAAATATAACCCTTTTTTTAACTTACGTTGTTATGTTATATTTGAGTAGGAACATACATACATAAGTTTCTTAAATGTATTTTATGTTTTTATTAGTATTATCAACTTTTATAGTTGATGAAAAATTAGAGTCTATTATGTATAGAAGATTATTTTAAAAAAAGAAAAAGAAAAAAAGGAGAACTGGACAATTAGAAGAGGAACAATTGAAACAACGGGTTAAGAAGTCAACAAAGTGATACTTTTGTATTTAAGATATGAATTTTAGCATTTTAATTTTTCAGCCCGTGTAACACACGGGTTTTTAACCTAGTTTAAGGTAATAAGTAAAAGTTTAAGAAAAATGCTCTTATGCAAGGATGTTCACTAAGGACATGGGGTATACTCTAACCTCTACATAGGTTAAAGTGACATGACACTTTAAAAATAGATTAAACCTCTCCCCACTTGTGTTAAGTGTGTTAAAAGGACCCATGTGTTATGCTTTTAACGGGTTAAAATGAACAATATGTATTAATTATGTATTAATTACTAATTGGTTTGTTATATTAATTATGTGTTAAATGGGTTAAACTATTTCCTTTGGATGACATCAGTGAAAGAGAAAAAAATAAATGATGAGGAATTAAGATGAGTTAGAGTATACCACATGACCTAACGGGAAAAGATATTTCCATGGCACTTTATTGCTTGCGGATGATCTAATGCCACATGGACCAGGGTTTTTTTAATCATAAAAGTAATGGATCATTACCCTACTCATCTACTAGAAAGTGGAAATCATTGGAATTTCTAATTAATCATGCCTCATTTAGTCATGGAAATTGGTATCGTCACTAACTTTACCAATAATTAAATTAGTGAGAGACGAATATTTTGAATACTAGATTGGATCGTGGATTAAAAAGTAAATCGTTATGTCATCGGTTAAATTGCGAGCTAAGAGATTAGATGCTTTAAGAAATTAACAAGAAAAAAATGGTAGAAGACAACCAACAAGTGATTTGGGCTTCAAAACATTGATTGTATTTATGTAAATCCACAGTAGTTTGTCATAAAAGAAGTTGATGGCATACAATATTAACAAATCCATTGTTCTTAATTCCGCTATCAAATCTGATTGCAAAGCAATGTCTGATTCCTGGTCTCATACACGTCAATCAACTATTGGGTATACCTACGAATATCGAGTATACTCGTTCGATAATCAAAATTACCCGTTAGAAGTACCAATTACTTTTTTTACAAGGACTTTTATTTACTCGTTAATTTAATTTTTTATATAATTTAATTACATAGGGGCATTAAAACTGATCATATGCCCAGTCCGTACAAGTCCAGTTACTCGTTCTGTTTGCTTAGAGTTTGCTCGTCATGTTCGAGTTTGTTTGTCATCACTTCACGTATGCTAATATTGAGCCAAAATAGAACTTGCTTATATATAAAAAAGACATAATATTCTGCCCGTCAAACCCTCTCGTCCATTCCTTGATAATTGCCGATATCCACATTTTTTTAAACCCATGCCATCTTCACTTAAGCCCGATATAATTATTTAAGCCCAGTTAACTTTAACCCCAGAGCCCGTCTCACTAATTCGTTAGCCCAATTTAATTTCCTTTCGATTAGGGTTGGTTGTTCACGAGCCGAGCCGAACCGAGCGAAAGCTTGCTCGTTGCTTGGCTCGTTTACAGCCAAACCGAACCGATCCAAACTGGACCAAACATCTAACATTCGAAGCGAGTGAAAATTGAAACGAGCCAAAATCGAATTGGGCATTTTTCGATCGAACACCGAGCATTATTTTATTTCTTTTTCACTTTAAAATTTTCAATAAGAAAAAAGTTTGAAGGTTGTAAATAATATATTTTATAACCAAATTAGTAGTTTTTAAACAAACGTGTAATATGTTGTAAGTTTTTATGTAAAAGAAGTTTGAAGTGAAATATAATGAACATGTAACAAACTTTTAGTATTTTGAAAACTTGAAGCGAACAAATGAAACTTTCGTTGTTTACTCGTTTACAATCGAGCAAAAAAAAAACAAACGTTTTTCGAACAGATTGGACGGCCCTATTTTCAATATCTTCATTTGTGATTAATTGAATTGTCCCATTATGGTATGTTAGCAGCCCAAATTACTTTTTAACTTTTGGCTTCATGGCAAAATCCACAATCACTTAGAATCTTAAAAAGTTTAATAATGACCATTGAAATAAACTAAACTTTTAATAATGTTGAGGAGCATTCTGACTAGAATAAGTGGTTAAATCATATAATTTAGCTAAAAATACATATATTCATAAATTTTATTTTTTTTAATGTCCTACATTTGATTAATATTATAATATCTATTTAACTTATATATTCTAACTAGCTTTTGAACACGTGTATTACACGAGATTAATCAAATGATAAAAATAAATAAAGTCTTTATTTCAATTGTGATTCTCAAAATACTTATAACTTAATTAATGTACAAAGTAAAACTTATGAATTATATTTTTTTTCAGGTCTTATGAATTGTATATTTTCCATATTTCACCCTGTGTACTACACATAATGGAAAATATGAACTTAGTGTAATTTCTTGTGTAACAATATTTAAAAGATAATAATTAATGTGTATAGACAATAATCTAGATCATAATGCCATTAAAAAATTTGCATACCAAAATATATATTTTCTATGAAAAACTACCACCAATCCAATAATTGATTCTATTTAGCATCAACTATTTTTAAATGTGATTATAAAGGTGACATTACAAACCTTAAATAATGAAGAGTTAAGTTCCATTTTTCGTTTATTTTTGTTAAAAAAAAGTGAACTGGTTCATTTATTTTTATAAAAAAGTGGTTCGGTTCATTTATTTTTGTTAAAAAAAGAGGTTTGGTTTGTTTATTTTTTTAAGCAGTCCGGTTAGTTTACTTTTGTTAAAAAAGTAGTCCAGTATGTTTAGTTTTTGTTAAAAAAAATGTGGTTCGGTTTGTTTCTTTTTGATAAAAAAAAGTGGTTCAGTTTGTTTTTTTTAAAGTAGTTTGGCTCATTTATTTTTTACCAAAGGGTTAAGTATATGAGAGAAAAAAACTATTTTATTTTAATGCAAGAAACAAAAAAGTTTGAAAAGTACTAAAATAGCATGATTTTGGAAACATTAGGTGCTTATTTGCGTGAAATTTAAAAAAGGTATTAAAGTTGTATAGTTGGTCAAACTCCGGGTATGAAAGACAGTTAACACAATGATGAATAAAATTCACACTATATTATAACCCAATTGACAAAATAATTTTGACCCATGACCCATGAATATCTAGAATGAATGAGATTAGAGATTAGGATTTAGAAGAAATATAGGTTTAACACCTAAGCTTTAACATTTTCTTTTATTAGTATTTTAAGATATTTCTTTTTTTACTCACAAAATGATAAAAAGAATGGAATAAGTATATGAAGTTAATAATAATCTCTATATGTATGAAATCACTATTCAATCCACATATCAATACTATATTTTAGAGATTCAGATGAAGAATTTGATATCAACCTTCAAAATTTTCTTAAAATATATGATTGGACATGAATTCTAATGTGAATGCTTAAATCTACTATCTCTAAACTATTGTTGGGGTAATGAAAATAAAAACTTCTAATTTACTTTTTAATTTTATTTTTTTTGTTATTTTCTTATTTGTTAAATACTTTTGTCATATTATTACTATAATGTTTTATTTATATGCATATATAATAATATACATATAATATTATGTTCTTAAAGGAATACGAGAGACGGAATTTAAGAATGACTTTTTATTAAACGGTTATGTATTATAATAAAGGAATCAAACACGAGCCCAATAAAAACATTCAAGACAATCTGAAGAAATAATTACATATTTAAGACATACTTAAAGTAATTATAATCCCTCACAAAGTATAATCTTCAAGTGGTATATTATATAGGGTTTGGATCAAATACAAATGAAATTAACGTGCTAAACATGAGAATCAAGTAGAGTAATTATATATATACAAGTAGAGTAATTATGTAATTAATCTATGATAATTACTCTATGATGTAATTACATAATTACTCTACTTGTATATATAATTACTCTATTTGATTATCACGTTTAGCACGTTAATTTCATTTGTACGTTAACCTTCCCCTATTATATATGTGTGTAATGATGAAATATAGTTAGGCCGAACAAATCTTTCACAAAATGATGGTTTGCTTCTTTGGGGACCAATGGTCTACCGGCTACATCAATCACAGCCAAACCTTGTAGAATACGATGTTGAATTATGATGGAATGAAATCCAAACTGTCGGCCATGGAGATAAGACACCAACCTATTTGAATTTGTTACAATTTTGCTTCTAACGAAGCTCCAACCAACAAAGAATCATGAAAGTGTGTTATATAATTGTTTTCCTTCTAAGCTTCAAGCTACCTAAACCACGTTTCTTTTTCAAGTCACTCTCGATGAGGAGTTGAACTCGTTTCAAGATATTAAGGTTGCTTTTGAAGAGTTTAATAGAACACCGAAGTAGACATGTCTCGAGGAACAATAACACGTGTCAAAGAATCAAAACGTACGCCATCTTGTCATTCATTGAATATCTAAGGGTGCGAATGGTGCCCCTTTCAAGTACCCTAAGTTTCACAAATCGTACACCGTCATGTCATTTACACTCTAAACTATCCTAAAACCTCTTTATCACATACAACACTTCTCTCTCAAGTATCCTAAAACTATTTTCTTTTTTTCTTATATACTTTTAGGACCATGGATATATATATATATATATATATATTTATTGCTTATTCTTAGAGGTTCATTCCAAGTTTTGAGCATAATTCAATCTATCCTTAGACAATGGTCCCGTGGTTCTAAGTATCCTCGTTAGGTTCCAAACCGGTCATCTCAAGTAACTTGTACATGCTAAAGTTATGTAAAAATAAAGTTGCCGTTCGAACAAAATTTTAAACCTCTTTACTTTGCTTGCAAACGATCCGATTGGCTAAGGCCGACTCATCTAACTTGGGCTACCTTGACTTTGGCTTCATAGCTCGACAAAGCTTGTCAATCTAGACTAGCTTGAATAATATATTCAATAAACAAAACTCATTTACAAGTATACGAATTTACCGAAAGACAAAAACTAGCTTAGTTAAAGACAGAATTACAAAAATTGTCTTTTATGTTTACCCCAAATTTCACTCGTGGTCCTTTATCTTCTAAATTAATGTATATTGTCCTTTACGTTTCAGAATCTTACATCGTTTGTCCTTTAGGCCTAACTCCGTTAAAAATCTTCGTTAAGTTGTGTCACGTGCTACTCACGTGGGTGTATAACCGTAATTTTTTATAAATTGTTGAACGATCGAGGTTGGATTGGGTTTAAAATGGGGGGAAATGTGAAGGGAGTCTGAAATTACGGTTATATATACCCCCACGTGAGCAGCACGTGACACAACTTAACGAAGATTTTTAACGGGGTTAGGCCTAAAGGACAAATGATGTAAGATTCTGAAACGTAAGGGACAATAACCATCAATTTAGAAGATAAATGACCATTAGTGAAATTTGATACGGATTCGTATACGAGTGGACGCTAGAAATCTAGCTTGAACGATAAAGAACAATTATGTTCTAACAAATAGAAAACTTTTCTTTTTCAAAATAATAACTTAACATCCAACCAATGGTTACAGACTTGCTCGTGCAACAATTTAATTTGGTTGGCCCACTCCTCCCCATCTGCACAGAAAGGGCTAAGATCTTGCAATGGTGCCAAGTCAATAAGGGTAAATGGGTTGCGCCCGTAAACAACAAAGAAGGGACTGTGGCCCGTGGCACTGTGGTTTGACCGATTAAAGGCGAACTCTGCTTGAGGAAGAACAAATCACATTTCTTTGGATTATCGCCCACCAAACTACGAAGGAGGTTTCCTAAACTCCGATTAGTAACTTCGGTTTGTCCGTCGGTTTGGGGGTGGTGGGAGCTACTAAATTGTAGCTTCGCTCCCAAGCGTTTCCATAAAATACGCCAAAAGTGACTAATGAATTTCACATCCCGATCTGACGTAATTGTTTTGGGGACACCATGCAAACGCACGATCTCATCGAAACAGAGTCGTGCCACTTGTGAAGCATCGTACGTCTTGACACATGGTAGAAAATGGGCCATTTTAGAGAAACGATCAACAACAACCATGATTAAATCTTTTTTTCGTTGTGTCAGAGGCAGGCCCAAAACGAAGTCTATACTAACATCCTCCCATGGCCGTTCGGGAGTAGGTAACGGAGTGTAAAGACCTTGGTTCGTATGATGTGTTTTGGCGACGTGACATGTACGACACCGTTTCAAAATTTTTGACACGTCGTGACTGAGCTTTGGCCAAAAAAACCGGTCTTGCACCAAGGCGATTGTTTTGTCACGCCCAAATTGTCCTGCTAAGGCTCCTTGGTGATACTCAAGAATGATCGCCTCGCGAGATGAAGAGAACGGAATGCATAGACGAGCTCCCTTGTAAAGTAGGCCATCCCGGCGCACGAAATCTCGATATGGCGTTGAGGCACTTTTGGCCCAAGCGTCACAAAAATCAGGATCATCTTGATACAAAGAAGACAAGGATTTAAAACCCACCACCTCAAAAGCGATCGAGGTCATAAGGGCCGGGCGACGACTCAAGGCGTCGGCCACGGAGTTTGCTGCACCGGACTTGTGTCGAATAACAAAGTTGAAATCTTGTAACATCTCAACCCATTTAGCATGTCGTGGGTTAAGTTTTGTCTCCCCCTGAATGAATTTTAAAGCCTGTTGGTCGGAGTAGAGAATAAATTCGCCCGGGAGAAGATAGTGTCGCCAATACTCGAGACTTCGAACGATAACATAAAACTCCTTATCATATGTACTATACCGGCGTCGAGTGTCGCTCAATTTCTCACTAAAATATGCAATAGGCCGTTGTTGTTGGCTCAAAACGCCGCCAATACCTACGCCCGATGCATCGCATTCAACCTGAAAAACATGCTCGAAATTGGGAAGGGCAAGAACCGGGGCTTGTGTGACAGCGAGTTTGAGTGTGTCAAATGAGCGTTGCGCTGTGAACGACCACTCAAACTTTTGGCCTTTTAAGAATTCTGTGATAGGAGCCATGATGGTACTAAAATTACGAATGAATCGGCGGTAGAAGGAGGCTAACCCATGAAAACTTCGAACATCATGAAGCGAGGTAGGGGTCGGCCATGTGGTAATTGCCGATACTTGAGTCATCCATGCGAATGCCCGTACCTGATACAAGATAACCCAAAAACACAACCTCGGGTGTGAGAAAGTGGCACTTTTTACCATTGGCGTATAGCTTTTGTTGCCGGAGAACCAAAAAATGTCGCGGAGGTGGACCAAGTGTTGCTCGACATTATTGCTAAAAACCAAAATGTCGTCGATATAAACGACGACGCATCAACCGATGAAGGGCTTAAAGACATGATTCATGAGGCGCATAAACGTGCTAGGAGCATTAGACAAACCGAATGGCATGACCATCCATTCATATAACCCGTCATGCGTTTTAAACGTTGTTTTCCATTCGTCACCGAGGCGCATCCGGATTTGGTGATAGCCGCTGCGTAGATCGATTTTAGAGAAGACCGAAGCACCGTGTAAATGGTCAAGTAAATCATCAAACCGGGGTATTGGGAAACGGTATTTAATCGTGATTTTATTAACTGCACGACTGTCAATACAAATGCGAAACATGCCTCCTGGTTTTGGAACCAAAAGAGCCGGTACGGCACATGGTTTCATGCTCTCGCGGATAAGACCCTTATCTAAGAGCTCAGTTACTTGGCGCTGGAGCTCTTCAAACTCTTGCGGATTCATGCGGTAAGCTGGTTTGTTTGGAATGCTAGCACCGGGAAGAAAATCAATACAATGTTGGATATCACGCTCGAGGGGGAGACCGGCTGGGATATCATCAGGAAACACATCCGGAAATTCGGTGATTAACGGTTGGACTGCAACCGAAACTATTGGGATGAGTGGATTCCACAAAGGTAACAATTTGTTTGTTGGGGCATTCCCGTTTGAAATGCCCAATACCGTGGCATTTATGACAACGATTGTTATTAGTGCCGGATCCTGTAGTGGGTACCGTTGCCGGTGGGTCGGCTTTAATTGGGCCGATCCGAGAGGAAATAGGTGGAACAGTCCCTAGACGGGTTGGAAAACGCGAGATACCCGCTTTTGATTTTGACGCTAACTGTTTTTCGACCCGCTTTGCTAAGCTGCACACATCATTAAACGACCAATATTGTTGCAATAAAACCACATCGGAAATTTCGGACCGAAGGGCGCCCAAGAAACGGGCTAGTATCTGTTCCTCCGCTTCTTCGATCCCACACCGCATACGTAACTGTTCAAACTCGGTGATAAAGTCCTCAACCGAAAGTGAATTTTGTTTAAAATTGTGGTAGTCTAAGAAAGCATCTTGTTTGTGATTAACTGGTAAAAACTTGGAACGCATTAAGCGTTTCATCTTGTCCCATGTCTCCACCTTCCGTTTACCCTCCCGATGACGTTGGTGTTGTAAGTGTTCCCACCATAAAGAAGCATGTTTCCGTAAACGAATAGCGACAATTTTTACCTTTATGTCATCTGGAATTTGGCAAAGGTCAAAGACGCGTTCAACAGTATGGAGCCAATCAATAAAGTCGTCGGGTTGCAAGAGACCCTCAAACTCGGGAATCTCGGTCCGAAGACCCAAAGAACGCAACGGATCAACCGGAGGGGGGTTATGAACATGGCGGTGTGGACGACGGCCAAAAATATTGTAGTCATCGACATCGTCCCAAACGTCGGTTTCCGTTTCGGACTCGTCTACTAGTGGTTGTTGATTCAATTCGAGTTCACGAACCCGTTGTTGCAATCTTTCGATCTCAGCGTCACGTGGGTCACGTTGAGCATGCCCGTTGCCTCCGGCGGCGAATCTACGGTGATGACGACGATCTCCCTCACGATCTGACATTCTGAGTAACCTGAGGCTGCTGATACCACTTGATACGGATTCGTATACGAGTGGACGCTAGAAATCTAGCTTGAACGATAAAGAACAATTATGTTCTAACAAATAGAAAACTTTTCTTTTTCAAAATAATAACTTAACATCCAACCAATGGTTACAGTTCTTAAATAGAGATTTTTGAAAATATAAACTTGGAAACAAAGAGACGGTAACTAATGAAAAGATAATGACTGAAAATAAATAAAACATAAATGGTTGGTTGAATGTGGATAATGAACCGGCACCGATCCTAGCCACGGGTTGCTGGGTCGGGTCCTTGATCCTCATCTTCGGGCGAGTCAGGATCCATATCAAATTTGGGGTAAACATATAGGACAATTTATGTAATTATGTCCTTAGTTAAATAACTTAAAAGGTAATACGATTCAACGAATAGATTAGTTACCTACAGTTATATATATATATATATATTTAGATCTATTAGCTCACACATCTTCTAAAACTACAAATTTATCTAAGATGAGACTAGAACCTTTAATCACTTAGGGAAGAGCACCTTATCACTTAGCTGACTTCTACATGTTTAATTAGTTTGATTTTCAAAAAAATTGGGTGTTTTATAGCTCACCTGTAGATGTGACTTACTTGGAGGCACATTTTTTTTCCTTAAAACGCATAAAAGGGATTATGTGAGTGATGCGACAGGGGAAAGAATTACGGGGCGATTTTAGAGCAGTTTTTTCATTGTGAGAGGGGCAAAACCCATACAAGAGTGGATGAGGTGCTAGCATTTTTAAGCTTCTCGTTATGGATGCTATAACGCAAATAGAATCTAACCTATCTATAACTAACTAATCTAAATGAACACTAGCTTCTAGTAAATAGAGTTAAAAGTAAACAAGATTAATTATCACCTCACATAAAAGGGTTGAGATCAGCTAGCCAGATTTGTTGATGGTTATACTTTTTGTCTAGATTCTTAAAGGGTTGCTGCTTCTGAAAGAAAAAGGTACATAATGGTTAGTGGTTACTAGGTGGGCACATGCTATGGGTATGCACTGTATCATTATAAGATAAGGTAACTGGACCGACAATATAAATGTAGAACATCAAAATCTTTTTAACTTTATAAACAAGAGGTAAAAGATAAAGGATATCATGGTAACTTTAAAGCGTTTTGATATTGTACTCCTCCCTGTATATTTGTTAGCGGGTCATGTATATTATAGGGAGTAAAGAAAGAAAATATTTGAGAAGACACTATATTTGAGAAGATAATGTTGAGAAGACACTATTTAGTGTTGGCTACCACGCATTAGTTTTTTAATAATTTTTGAAAGTATTTGCGATTATATGAGAAATAAATTATTTTATTTAATTAAAAAAAGAATGAAAATGAAGATTTTTTATGTAATTTATTGAATAAGGAAGGGGAGACTACTTCCCCGTCACATATATAAAATAAATGATATCATTGTAATTTCAAAGTATTTTGATAATTGACATTGTACTTAAATATATATACTACATACACGTTATCTACTTCTCCATCACATAAATAAGGACATCATTTTAATTTTAATGTGTTACTATTGTATTGAAATACTGCATATATGTTATCCCACCACATAAATAAAAAGAATGATATCATTATAATTTTAAGTGATTTAATATAATATTGAAATACTACATATATATGTTATCCTACTGCATAATTAATAGAAAAGGACATCATTGTAATTTTAAAGTGTTTTGATATTGTATTGATATACTACATATATGTTCCCCCACCACATAAGGAAGAAAAGGATATCACTGTAATTTTAATGTGTTTTGATATTGTATCGAGAATTGAATAGTTCATAATATGTTCTCCCATCACATAGTAAATAACTAAATATAGTAAAGGATATCTATCAATGTAATTTTAAAGTGTTTGATATTCTATTAATGAAATACTACATAATATGTACGTTCTCCCAAGTCCCATCACACACATATATTGATATATATATACAACAAAAGATATCAATGTAACTATAAAGTGTGTTGATATTGTATTGAAACACTACATAATTTGTTCTCCCACCACATAACTAAAATAAAGGATACCATTGGAATTCTAAAGTGTTTTGATATTGTATATGTATATTTAATCTCCCTAACAAAATGGCTTTTGCATGCCTGCAAATTGCAGGAGCTTTGTAGCACACTACTCCATTATTTTACTCTGTTTGTATACTTGCATGCTTGTAAACTTTTGCTACAAGTCATTGGATTGGATTGTGAAAGGGGACAGAGTGTATATTAAGCCACCCCACCCTGTCTCCATGATTTTGATTTTGGGTGGTGGGGTAAGTCTAGTTGGCAGTAGGGTACTACTAACACTTTGACCTTTATAAATTGAGGACTTCAAGGACTACAGGACATGTTGGATTTGGATCAAATATGAGGGTGGTAATAGTAACATTTTCGTGGATTCTTATGTTCTTTTTCACAGGATTGCTGTTTCATAGGATTGATGTTACATCTCTAGATTCTTCTAGAAGTGAAGGACTTCAAGAAACAAGAAACCAAACCACCAATAGTGTAGTGATCAACAACAAAGGTAAAGCAAGTAATGGTGGTGGTTATGGTTGGGGGTTTGGTTGGGGATGGGGTGGTGGAGGTGGTGGCGGTGGCGGTGGGGGTGGTGGTGGAGGGGGAAAAGGAGGTGGTGGTGGTGGTGGAGGAGGAGGCGGGGGTGGGGGAGGTGGATGGCGGAGATGAGGTTGTCGAAAACATCCAAGAAAGAGAAACCGCCACCATTATGTTCAACATGGTGAGCATAGGAACTTTAATCCTACCGGAGAAAATTATTATGTGATTGGAGAGTTTGCCGAGTGCATGGGAGAAGGGCAATGTAAAGGGATGAGATTGGATTGCCCGCTTCATTGTGGCGGCCCGTGTTTCTATGACTGCACTTATATGTGCAAGCCTCATTGTCGTCGTGGCAGCCACCATCACTAACAAACCCTCCTATGGTCACCTTCAAGTTTTTCATTTCTCTTTTTCATTTTCATGTCATTCATTTGATTGCAAGTTTTAAGGTTACCTTATGATTTTCTTGTTTTATTATTCTTGGATAAGCTAGATTGGTTTGTGAAGCTAGCATTGCTTGTTGTTATGATTTTGACTAATTTGGTGTTTCACTTGGCTGGGATATGGTTTATTGCTTTTTAGTATCTAATGTAACGAAGTTTAAAATCTATCTATGATTTAACTTTTTAACTAACTTTGAGTTTGTTTTTAGGTTGGTGATGTGAACTCCTCTAGCTAGTAAACAAGATAGTGTGACGTTGGTTAAGGTGTTGTATGGGTTTGTGTGTTTCGTAAGGCCTAAAAGAAGTTAAGAGCCCATGACAAGTAACTAACATATGTCACTACTCACAAATAAGAAAAATAGCTACGATAACTTTCTTTTGTATACACCTATACATAAAAGTTTACAAGTAGTTTCTATCTAATTCACTAATCACTACTAAAGTTAGGGGCCAATAAATAACTTGCCATTTTGTAAGCCACCTTTATATCGATGACCTTTTTCGAATATTCTTAAAAGGATGAATTTATTCCCTTTCCTTTTGAGAATGTATGATTAAAACTTTGAATTATAATAGTTCAAGCTTAAAGAAGCTAAATGTCTTGCGCCCTCGGTTGTTCGAGGGCCGATCACTTTGTCTTGCTTATAGAATTATAGTTAAGATCACTGGTTTCGTTTAGTCTAGGACTCATCAGACTAGCGACAACAACTCACGCCTAGTGATGCGTTTGGTATGGAAACACATCTTAACATGATCACGTCTCCATCCCACTGAATGATTCAATGACACCCTTTTGCTTTGTAATGAGAAGGAAATTCATCTAACAAAAAGTTATAGTAGACCAAACGACTCGGGTAGAGTGTAACTATACTACCGCCTATCGAATACAAGATTAGTTTTTATAAATTTTTGTTGAATCGAGTTTGAGTGTGCTATTAAGTGATCCTCATCCCGACAATTCTAAACTGATACCATATGTTTTACAAGCACTAGAACTGAATATATTAATATTGTATATATAATTTTTAAATTTTTTTGAAACATAAAACTATTAATTAAAAATTTATAAAGAATAAAAGTTATACTTGACTATTTTGATATCTGAAATCCTTAGATGATATACAAATTACCAAAGAGCATCTCGAATTCGATTTATTACCATCCAGATTACCACAATGATTTTTGTTATTGTATAAGAGCACAATCCCAAATGAAGTTCTTCTTGGATAAAGACACCTTGACGATGTCTATGATCCAGTACGTGCCCTTTATCTTCGTATCCTCTTAATAAACTCGTATATGATGTACGAGCATTCAAGTCAAAGTCTAATATAATCTTGATGTGACTGAATTCGGCACATTATTTCAACTTGATATTGATATGATAATAAAATTTCATGAAACTGAACCACTTGTTTTATAATTTAATAAGTTATTTAAATGTTAATCATCCTTTAATTGATATTAAATATCTCTTAAAACATTATGTAATTTTACACTGGGGTTTAGTAGGTGAAATAACATGACATAAATCTTTTTTTTTTTTCAAATTATTCTTTTATTCAACGTACCAGATAAATATTTTAATAACTTGGAGCATGATTTTGTTTTATATATATTGTTAAAAAGACTAGAAGAATATATACTAGACAATATTGCACAAGTTACATATAAGGAGAAAGAACACCAATCTAATAAAGACAAATTACATAATTTCACTCTTTTTTCTAATCCAAGTCATGATTAAAGCTTGATTTCCTCCGTCATTTTCAGAGTTGAAAGAATATAGTTTTTGAAAAGTAAGATGTTTTGAGCTTTTCAAATCACCCAAACATTGAATAGTTTTTCCTTTTCAAATCACCCAAACCTCTTGGAAGATGGAGAGACCAAGAGACCACCTTATGCGTCGAGCCAATTCCAAATGGCCACTAAAAATGATCACCTCCTCTTCAACTAACTATATCATTCTTCAATCAAAGCGGATTAAATTCAACGAACACAATTTACCCATTTGAAAATGTCTCACGGATCTCCCAAACCAGCCTCAACATGATTTCCTAACCAAAATATCCCTCATGGTAACATTAACATATATCCATCTTCAGAACTGGAAAAATTCCCCAAATGACTCATTAGAAGAGATATTCCAAAAATTGGACGCGTGAATTTGAAAGCCATCACTGAGATTCAACAACCAATTAAAAACTGATACGTGGCTCTCAATTCTATCGTCGTGATGTGATTTGTGACCATTCTCATCGTAAAGATGAGATTGAGAGCCACGTGCCAGATTTTAATTGGACCGTTCAAATTATAACATTGACTTTCAAATTTATATTTGAAGATAAGTTGAGACGGGTTATTTTGAAAAATTTCCAATTCAAAAAGCCTTTTAATCAGAATAAGTGAAGATGTCAATCTCCTTGATATATAAAAAACATTAATGATTAATCTGTTTTAAAACTATGAATTGAACACGTTGGCTGACCAATAGAGTTGCAGAAAACATCCACATAGCCGAACACCATAAAAACACGACACGTGGCAGTAACTATCTTATTAAACACGATACAGAGCCTTTAAAGTTTTCACTTCCCAGAGAACAAAATAAAATAGACAGTTAACAAATCCATCCCAACTCAAAAATGGCAAACAAATCTGTGATCATGGCTTCATCATCATTCACCGGAGAAGCCTTCGAACCGATCTACGTTGACGTCTCCGACTCCGATTCCTGGCAGGTCATCGACCCGTCCGATTCCGACAGCGGAGAAGACTTCTCGTTCGACGAAAACGAGGATGGATCATCGGATTCCGATGATGCTCTTCAACATCGGTTTGGGTCTCCGTCATCTGACATATCTATGCAGTCTTTAGCAGATGAAATCACTCATCACTGTCAGGTAATAATAATAATAATAATAATAATAATAATAATAATAATAAGTGGGTCTGTTTTCAATTTGAATTTTTGAGTTAGATCTGAGTTTAATTGTACGGACAGGAACTTCAATACCCATATGAAATCAATCACAATCGTGAAACAATTGATGACGTCACCGTGACGAAAGATGGTGAAGAAGATCCTTACGAATCGGATGAAGATGAAGAAGAAGATGATGATTTGGATTTGGATTTGGATTTGGATGATGAATTGGTGCCGAAATGGTTGAATAATAAGTTCGAGAGGCAGAGGATGAGGAAATTGGGGAAAAAGGTGTACCCGAAGATGAAGAAATCGAAACGATTGGTTTGTCAGTATAATAAACCTGGGTGTGTTCATGGAAAGCATGGATTGGGAATGAAGCATAATCTTATTTGGTAAGGTTTTGGTTCTGGATGGTTTCGATTATGTTCATTTGATGTTCGGTTTGAATTGGATGATGGTTTATTATGTTAATTTGAAATGTACAGCAGTTGTTTAGGGTTATTGAAGTTGGGTTCTTTTAGATCTGCAATGTATATATGAATTAATGAATTGTTATCTGTTCAAACTTCAAATTGCATTATCTTATGGTTTCTTTTCGACTAGTTAGTAAATCGAATGCTTAGTTTTATCTGTTTTCTTTACAATCTTCAATGACAAAAGTTGATCATTTGGATGGTTTTCGTTATTTCATATACATTATGTTGAGAATTGAACTTGTTTGTTTTAACCGAATTAGTGCAAACTAATGAAAAACCGTCGATATTTGTCTCTTCTCGTCTTGTTTTACTGACCGGCCAATTTTTTGTTGTAGCTGACGGTCTAGTCTGGCTACTACATTTACTGGCCGGTTAATTTTAAGACGGGTCTGGAACCACTGTCCGTGGTAACATGAGATATTATGGCCTTTCATAAACGGATACCACATATTTGGGACAAAATTTGTATATGGTATGTTAGGCACTTTCCTGTCAATTGCCAAACATTTGGGTGGTTTTGATGCAATGAAGTAGGATAGATGATAAAGATAATGATTTGAACATGTATGGTAACAGTTTTAAAACATGTAAAGACTTTTTGCACCGGATTATCAAAGTTGGGCTTGGACGCTTGGTATACAACAAATTTTCATTTTTTTTAAGAAATTGATTAATTATCGACATGGTAAACTATGAATTACTGAGTTTATTATAATACTTTTTTTTTATAAACCAGTTTGGGTGTTTAAATGCATTTGGTTACATTTTGTGTGATTTTCATTTTACTGACTGGACTTATCGCTTTGACGGCCATTTTGTATAGAGGTGCACAAAAAACCCGAACCCGGAACCGGACCCGAAATAAATACCCGGAACCGGTTTTTCTAATACCCGGGTTTTTAATACCCTAACCCGAACCCGACCCTACCCGTAGGGTACGGATAGGGTATGCATTTTGGCACTAAAACCCGAACCCGAACCAGACTCGATTTGTACCCGGTAATACCCGAAAACCCGATTTGTATCCGGTAATACCCGAACCCGGAACCAAGGTTGTCCAATACCCGAAACCGGGTATTTCAAATACCCGATGTATACCCAAAAAATACCTTAAAAATACCCCTAAAAAGTGTAAACTTTTAAAAAAATCCAATCTATATAAAAAAAATACAGGAAAAAAACCCGTAAATAGAGTTTTTTCAATACCGATAATAGGGTATTCAAATACCCGGTTTTAGAATACCCGGTTCTATACCCGACCCGAACCCGATGCATAGGGTATGATTTTTAGAGACAATACCCGATTATTACCAATACCCGGTCATACCCGTACCCGGTTCTATACCCAAACCCGGGTATTTAGAAAACCCGATTTGTGCACCTCTAATTTTGTATGTGTAACGCTATGTAAGTTTTTTTTTTTCGATCAAACAAAATAAAAAGCAGTTTAATGATAACTAACAAACCACAAACTCGACAATATTAGCGAATAAGAGAGTAATAAGAGAATGGAAATCTTTATGTCAGAGTAAAAGTTAGTTGTTATTGATAGTGACGAATAAGAGTTAATTGTCATTGCTAGTGACAAATAAGAGGTAATTGGCATTGATTGTGGCGAATAAAAGTTAAATTGACATTGTTAGGGACAAATAAGAGTTAAATTGCAATTGCTAGTGACGAATAAGTGATTTACAATACTGACTGTCCTACACCCCTATTGTTCTCTTATTCGTCAATATTAACCCCAAAAACCCCATTTTGATTAAAAACCATACCCAACACCCCTTGTGATTAATTTTTGAAATAAACACCATTAAAAAAAAAAGTTCCAAAAATACCTTGTTTTTGTTTATTTTGTTAAATCAGTACATGTAATCATCAAAGGATTTGGATTGCTGGAAGAACCATGCAGTATGGTTCCAATTTGGTTTAGTCAGGAGTTTTTGCTATAATTCATTACACCATTATCCATACCATATATAATAACAAAAGCTACTTATCCCAGTTGATAAACGACATTCAATAGTTTTTATTGTTGTATCGAACTAAGAAACAAACTATAATTAATTAGATATGTCTATCAACAATTAATAAAACATGTATAGTTGTAGACTATCGAACAATACAATAGTGCTAGTGTCGGTCAACTGCAACGACAGTAGAAACCATGGAATCCACACCACATACGTTATGGCCTTTACAAATCTTATAATATCCATTTTCTCCCCATTTTGGTCCCCAAGAATTCTTGATGATCCAGTATGGTTTGTCCTTCATTCTAATAGGTGAATGTTCACCCGAACCATACCCGACCATTAACACGCCATGGTCTAACCTCTTTGAGCATACATATGGACAGGATACTCCCCCAACATAGGTTTGCATGTAAACCGCATTGATAGCCACTGCATTTGAACAAAATCATTAAAATGTTAAATGTCTGGTTTGAAATTTTACAATTTATAAGTAACAAATTTCATATAAGTTTTTTAAACTAGTAAGAGTTATATATATTATAAGCTCATTGGGCAAATTAGCGAATATTAAACGAAATGTAATGTGTAAATAATGATGCATACCGGCAAGAGGACCATGTGTGACGAGGTTAGCAGCAATCTGGTCTTCGTCAAGGGACACGACACTGAAATTACGGACAGATGCTACAACCTTATTTTTATCAAATTTGCAGCTCCCACCGTCTGATCCTGTGTACGGGTAATCTTTTTCCCTCATAAGCCCACCGGCTTTGAGAGTGTACTCAAAGGCACTATTCATAAGACCTCCATCACACCCGGAATCACATGATCCTTCTTCTTCTGGGTCACACTTCAGATGATACCAAACTTATCAGTGGGTTAAAGCTTATACTTTATATGCATAAAATAACAATTGTATATAATTAACCTAATCAATCAACTCAACATTAAAACCAAACTTCAATTTTTATAATTTGAAATAATGATATACGGAAAAGTGTTATGTTATAATTATTTTATCTAAACATCATCATCGTCGTTGTCATCATCATCATCATCATCATCGTACTCAGTATATCCCACCAATAGCAAACTTATGATAGGGTCTGAGATAGGTAAGATCTAGACAACCTTAGTTTAAACATATTGTTGTTTATTCTCCTAAGTTTAAAACATATCATATATCATTATTTATTCTCCTAAGATGTACACAGCCTTATTTTATCTAAACATATTGTTGTTTATTCTCCTAAGTTTAAAACATTTCAAATATTATACATAGCTCAGGATATGATTGAGTTAATTACATGAAATGAGCTTAAATCCGCGGACATCCAAAGTCGGCTAACCAAATTAGCTAAACCATTTTCTATGATAACCCTATTTCGTTTTCTACTACTATTATTGCTAGTTCTAGTTATGCCTTTGTTTCATATACATATTTTATGCTATTTGTATTTTATAACAAGAGGGCTTTTGAACCGATTGTCACACTAGCAACAACCTCAATTGATAAATTAAAGCTAGGGCCCTGTTATTCCTACGTCACCCCAATCTCAAATAAACAACCCGTTTCAAACGGTCATTTGACGAATCCTGAAACAACTATTTGAATATGTTTTGACATATTACCAAACGGCCATTTGAAAATGGTGTTGGATTAGATTAAACTATAAACTAATCAGTTATGTCAATCTAACCGAAATGGGTTAAGTATCACTCCCTCCGTACCTTTTTAACTGTCATGGTTTGAAAAACACAAAATTCAACTTAAGATTGAATTATTAATTTTTTTGCTTACTAAATGACAATAATACCCTTAGAAATTGAATCAATCAAATATTGTTTATTAATGTTAGTCACTTGGTTGTGTGTGTTTAAGGGTATATTTGGAAATTAACTAATAAATTTTGAAAGTGTACATTTGTAATTGAACAAATAAAAAAGAATATGAACACTTTTAATAGGACGGAGGAAGTATCTCATAACCAAACAGAACCGACAAGAAACACAGCCAATTAAAGTCCAAAAGAATCAAACCTCATGATCACAATCAACAAGTTGCTGCTCGCTAAGGCTTTCAAGCTTTCCCGTAGCAAGAAAATTCGCACCTTCTAACGCCCCAGTCGTACTAAACGACCAACACGACCCACACGAACCCTAATTAACCACATTCACAATTCCAATTAGAAACCCTAATTATAATCAACATAATAACAATTAACAACATTAACATATACCTGATCCTTTACATCAGTAACAGCACCATGATCTCTCCAATCAAAATCCGCCGGCAAATCCGTCGTCGGAAGAATCGGAGCTTTACTCGCGTCGTCAGGAAGCCTGAGACGAGACCTCAGTCCGAGATGCTTTCGGAACTCTGATGACGTCATGTCGAAGAACTTAGTGACGCCATGGACAGCCGTTGGATCAAGCTTCTGGTGACGCCTTGCGCGGCGCATGTTAGTCTTGAAAACGGTAAATCTGTAATCATGCTCCTCTTGTGACGCGTACGATTTGCCAAACTGTCGCTTGAACACGCCGAAGTGGTGCTGGTACTCATCTGAACCGGTGACCTGACGGATGATGACGTCATCGCCGGTGGCTGAGACCGAAGATGAAACTGCGAGAAGAGATATTACAACGACAATAAGAAATTGTAGATTCATTATTATTAATTACGCTTTCAATGGTGAAGTGATTTGTTGGGTTTGTTATGTGTATGTATACTATGTATGGATTGTTCGTCGTCTACGTGAAGAGCAAGGGAGGTTTATTATTAATATTAACCGTGAGAGGACACGTGGAAGTTTTTAATTGGTGGAGGTTGCTTGTTGGGTCGGTTATTCTTTATCTGTGTGATTGGACCGACCCGAATAAGATTCATAAAGCGGGAAAAAGGGTAGTCAGTTACGTGGAATAAAATACAGAGTTGGGCCCTAGCAAGTTGCTAGTCACAAGTCACAGCCCAACCACAATAAGCAACAAACCGGTTTACTAGAACCTGACCTGGTTACATCACATTCATTCTTTTATGATAACGAAATCCTATCCCGGACCTATTTTTTATCCAACATCGCAAAATCTAACACAATGCTGGATAATAATATAATATAATGTCAAGGGAAAAAAAACACAATGAAGAAAATAAACAAAAAACACAATGATAAATAAAAATACACACAATGATCTAAATAAGTTCTAAAATCTACATGCTAGAAACCGAAAAGCGAAAACTTAAAATCTAATATCGTAGAGTTTAATGAGATGGCTCTAACGTCGCTAGTTTGAGTTATTCAGAGTCAGTTTAATACGCTTCCTAGTTTAAAAACAATATGTATTTGAATCCAAACCTCACGTATAAATGCTTTATGTTGTTTTTCCGTAGTTTTCAACATGGCCTATAAAGTGGTGGGCGTGAGATTGTAAGTGTTGAGTTTTTAATATGAATTTTTTTCAAACAAAAATTTAGAATGTTTAAAACACAATTGACAATCTTTTAATTCTCATCTCATCACAACTATCATCGTATTATTGAATTCTCTTTCATATAAGGGCCTATTTTTCTAGTCATGGCATCTGATACCCACATTCAAAAATTTCAAAAATATACTATTTACATTAAAAAAATTATGAAGTTTAACATTATATTTATAAATTATGATCATTAATACATGCCTTCCAAAGTAAAAGACAAAACAAAAGATCATAAGGTCCATAACTATATATAAACATTTGGAAGCAATATTTAGTCCTGATCATTGTTTGAATTAAAGAGTTGAAGTTATCCATCACGTTTACTTAGTAATCAAGATTTGTATCGATAGAGTTGGTGGTCTATTGGTAAACCCTTTGAGAAGCCTTTAAACACCTTAGGTTGGATGGGTTTGCAAGATCTTAGGTTCAAGTATCACAGAAAACAAAAATTTAAAAAAACAACGTTAAAAAAAGTAACTAAGAGCTGTTAGGGGTGTTCATCGGATCGGATAACGGATTATTCGGGTTATTCGGTTCGGGTTATTTGGATTTGAAAATTTTTAGACCCTATCTGAAATTCGATCCGATCCGAATTTGGAATATTCCTATCCGATCCGAATCTATCCGAATTCAATTCGGATCGGATTCGGATAATATCCGAATAATCCGAAATTATCCGAATAATCCGAAATAAAGCTAAAAAAATTTTCTATTTTTTTGTTCATAACATTTAATAGTTTAGAACCACAATAAACATACAAACCGGAAAATACGAATTACTCTTAACATAAATTTAAAGTTTAAACTTCAAATAATAGTCTAAAATATATACCAAACCGAAAAATACCAATAAAAACATATTTTTTATTCAGATGAATCGGATATCCGAATAATCCAAACAATCCGAATTTTTTAAAATTCCATATCCGAATCCGATCCGAATTACTTATTCGGATATTCGGATTGATCCGATCCGAATAAGAATTCGGATCGATTTATTTGGGTTTCGGTTTCGGTTTCGGATCGGATTTCAATTTTTTCCGGATTTCGGATTTCTTGAACACCCTTATGAGTTGTGGTCGAGTCTAAGAAGTAACAATTTTCTTTTTGAGAAGCAGCTCATCAACAATGACATTAATGTTGACATCATGTCAGGTCATATCAACAAGCATCATCAAGGAAAAAAAATGTTATTTCCAACCCTAGGGTTACTAAGGGGATTAGTAGCCACAATGATATCATTAGTTTTTAAAAAATGTACGAACGACCGGTACGGATTAATTGATAGAAAATGCGAAAATGATTGACACAAGGAACCATGTCTAGAGCACGACAGGTAACCTCCGGATGGGTAATACAAGCAAGGGCCAAAATAAATTTTTAGAAAAATTTAGTGAATGAAATATAAGAATTAACCTTTTTAAAGAACATTAACATATAAATTTATTAGGGTCTGAAACCACGGGATTTAATTCCCAAGGAATCTTATAAAGCTCCATGTTCATCAATCTTGGTCGAAAACCTTAGACACATCTTTCTTTGTCATAACTTCACATCTCGCCGAGGCAAAGCACGGACGCGTGACGTCATGTATACCGTAAGTATATGTTATCTATTATGGGATGTAAGTGTTGAGTGTGATACAAGGGAAATACTCAAAAGAAGGTATGGTTGGGTTGGGAAGTGGAGCCGGCTAGAAGGGGAAAGACAAAATGAGAGTGGGTGTACTTGCATGAGCATGTGGATGAGTGGTGAAGAAACACTAACCGGACCCCGGGCAGATTACGAGTAACCTGGGGGTTAGATATATGTTTCCCACGAGGGGTTAGACCCAGAAAAGATGGTTCTTCTGATAACCTGCAAAACAGACACCGTGAGCTTGTCACTGAGAAGGGGGGGGGGGTTCCTTCTTGTGACCACCCTCCGGCGTGAGAATCAGACTAGATTGCTCTTTAAATATAAATGTATATTAAGAGATTGCTAGAGCAGATATCAGGTATAATATGATGATAATGTGATAAGATATGATAAGATGAGATGGTCATACCATTTGTGGTATTTATAGCCGAAGGTAGGTTTCCAAGGAGGTATGGCCGGCTGCAATAGTATTCCTGTTCCACCAACAGTGGCCTACGCACGTGCCCTGCTGGTAGTTGGTGGGTAGGCAGCGGCTGATAGTGACCAGGCCTGCTGTGTACTATTCCTTTTCCACCAACTGCCGGCTATGCACGTGGTATGACAGGAGTTGGTGAGTAGGCAGCGGCTAATAGTGACATACAGTACAGGAGCATGCTGCTCGCCATACTGTTGTCAATAAGCTGTCGTATCTTTAGTCAGATCTTTTGCCCATACCTCGTCAGGTACGGTACAGAAGATCTTCCCGTATCGTACGGACAGGCTTAGTTGGGCGGGAGTATTCCCCCTCCCGCCTTTGTGCGGGATTGTTCCCGGCTTTGCTCATTCCTTCAGGTGACACTGAGTGATTGAGAGCTAAGTGCCTTGTGCGTGTAGCCTTGCTGCGCGGGTGGCCTTCCCTGATGGCTTGTATCCGCAGCTGCGGGAACAGGCAGAGTCCTTCACCATTGGGAGGCATTTCCTGCGGGAACAGCTTGCGTACTGCGCGTAAGGACGTCACGTCTCTGAGCATGGTTGGTCCTGCGGATCCAGTTGGTTTCTGCGCAGACGTCCCTCTTCAAGGTGAGTCTTGCGGGTCCAACTGGGCTCTGCTGGGACCTACCTCTTCAAGTCCCCCCAGTCCAATGTTCTTCTCATGAGTGTTTAATAAAGTGAGGTGAACTTTTGGACTTAAGCAAAGGGTTTTGAAAAGGGTTTTTTAAGGTTTTCCATGGGGATTCTTCCCGCGGAAGTCCTTGTCACTTGCAGAAATTCCCGACTTTCCTGCTTGATCTTTGGGTATGATGCGTAGGGATGGCAAAAATCCCCGAATCCGACGGGGAAACCCGAAAACCGGCTTATTTCGGGTCGGGTCGGGTTTTGTTTTTTCGGTTTCGGGTCGGGTTTCGGAGATTGTTTCGGGGATTGTTTCGGGTTCGGGTTCGGGTTTGGGTTCAGGTACCCCCGCCCCGACCCGCCCCGATATAATATATAAATATAAATATAAATAATATATATATATATATATATTAAAAACCTAAACCTACTGTAGGTTTACAATCTGCTTAATCAGTCACTTTCCTTCCTTGTTAGGCTTTCCAGACGGACCAGACATCCACTCATCCAGACTCCGCCACCGCCAGTCCGCCCCCGATTCACTCAATCGCCGTCTGCACCACCATCACCATCCACTCAATCGCCGTCTGCACCACCGGACCACCCTCCTCCTCCTCGTTCTCATCCTACCACCTGTAAGATCCCTAATTCTCTTATTATTATTATTATTATTATTATTATTATTTCACCTGTTTTCACTCCAACTTATGTTAACGTAAATATTAACGAACTTATTCCGATCGAATTGCATGTTTTAATGTAAATCGTATTGAACTTATTGATTTCTGCTAGCTAGCTATTTAACTGCTCCTGCATTGAATAATTAGACTGTATTTGACTGTTGATTGTATTCGGTGAGTACGTGTAGTCAAATTAGACAGTTTGGCAGTTTGCGTGTTGTGGCTATTGAGATGAGTTTGGATTGGAGCTGGATAGTGTTTGTAAGTATGTGATCGATGGCTTGTTGATGAATGAGATGGCGATTTAGGTTAACTTGATTAACTCTGACATGAGTTCCGATTGAATTATATGTAACACGGAAGTCGTATTGAAGTTATTGATTTCGGTTAGCTAATTAGCTGCTGCATTGAATAATTTTTTTAGCTCTGATGATTTTCGTGTTTCGTTAGGTTGTTAATTATTGTTTTTGTGTCGTCGTCGTGTTAGAAGGAGCTAATTCGATTCTCCACCGCTCCTTTTAATACAACGAGCGGAAGTCAAACTTGCCACCTCTAAGTCAAGAATCATAAAGAATGATTTTAACTTGTAATAAATAAAAGATGCAAGACACTGCAAGTGACAGAAATAAATAAAAGGCTTACTGCACAAGTCCCTGCTATGAACTGCACCAATCCGATTGCCTTCAACTACATTTAAATAAATAAAACGGTAAACCAAAAAATTTATACTGATATCAATCATATTATTTTTAAATTCATGCATGTTGCACTGATCATCTAAAACAGAGTTCAAAGATTTTGAACTAAAAAGTGCTTCGGGTCAAACTAAACCCAACCCATAGAAAATATAATCCATTTTGAAACAAACCGACTTTTGACTGGTTACCAAACACGCTCGAACTAACATAGATGAATAAATGTAAAACATCGATTAAAGTGAGACTCACTTTCAGTAACAAGATGTCCATCGATTAAAGTCTTCTATGTGCCATTCTATTTCAGTTGCATCTACAACTATATGGCATCACAAGGTGATAAATTTGCTTCAGACACTTGTACTCCTACTCCCGTTGCTTCAAACACTCCTACTTATTCTACTCCTCAAGGAAGCAGTGAAGGGGTACATGATTCTAATGAACCACCACCAACTAACTTTACTACCCACGATGAGTCTAACCTTGATGATACTTTTGAAGATGGTCAAAATGTCGGTGGTAAAAGGAAAAGATCTGCCTTGTGGAACCATTTTAAATTAATGAAAGTGAACGGTGAAGATAAGGCGGAATGTAACTATTGTAAGAAAAAGCTAGGAGGTTCAAGCAAAAACGGCACATCGCATTTACGAGATCATTTTGAACGTTGTCCAAGACGAACTGTTAAAGATATACGACAAAGCATCTTGATTATGGAGCAAAAGAAAGTTGATGGTAGTTCATCATATCTCTCCAACTACACGTTTAATCCAGACAACTCAAGGAGAGATCTCGCGGAGATGATTATTGTGCACGAGTATCCTCTTACAACGGTGGACCATCATGGTTTTAGAAAGTTTGTTAAAGGTCTTCAACCTTTGTTTAAGGTTCCGAGTCGAAATACCATCAAGAGCGACATTTTAAAAATTTATGAATATGAAAGGGTGAAAACTAAGAAACTATTAGGGAGGATCACAAGTAGAGTGGCAATAACTACTGATATGTGGACAGCTAACCATCAAAGAAAAGGGTTTATGGCCGTCACTGCACACTTTATAGATGACTCTTGGAACTTGCAAAGCCGAATCATGAGGTAAAGCATATATATTGTACAAGTCTAATATAAAGTTAGTTTAAAACTTTAAATGTATTTTACACTTATATTGATGCATAAATTTTATATAGGTTTATTTATGTGCCTGCACCACATACAGCTGATGTTCTTGCAGATACGCTATATGATTGTCTATGTGATTGGAATATTGATAGAAAAGTGTCTACTCTTACCGTTGATAATTGTACCACAAATGATGCAATTATCAACAAGTTACTACAGAAGCTTCCATTGAGATCACTCATGAGGAAAGGAGAGTTGTTTCATATGCGTTGTTGCGCGCACATTCTCAATTTGATTGTTCAAGATGGTTTGTCTGTTATTGAGGATGGGATTGAAAGAATTAGAGATAGTGTTTTATTTTGGTCTGCATCAGGAAAAAGAGAGCAAAAATTTGAGGAAGCAGCCAATCAACTTGAAATGGAATACACAAAGAAACTGATCGTTGATTGCAAGACTCGCTGGAACTCTACTTATTTGATGCTTAGTGTTGCTATACCTTATAGACATGTTTTCACGCGATTAAAGCAAAGAGAGCCCAGGTATACTAGTTTGCCTACGGACCTTGATTGGGACTTAGCAACTGAGATATGTAACAAGCTACAACTATTCTATCGGGTAACTCTTTTGTTTTCTGGTAACAAGTATCCTACTGCTAATGTCTTTTTCCCTTTGATATGTGAGATTCGTTTTTCTATGCGGGAGTGGACTAAGTCTTCTATTGTTGACATTAGTCTAATGGCGTATAAAATGAGTATCAAGTTTGATAAATATTGGTCTGTAATTCATGGGATTATGGGGATGGCTGCGGTTTTAGATCCACGTTACAAGCTAAAATACGTAGAGTTGCTTATGCCTGCCTTATACGGTGAAGAAATGGCAAAGGAAGAGTTTAAATCTCTTGAGGATTTTGTCCGAGCTATTTTTAAAGAATATGAATCTACCAACTCACGTGGTAAAAACTACTATGAAGGTATAATCATATTAATATTTAATGAGTATAAATATAAATTGCTAATATTTGATTTATCTTGATTCACATTAATTTATAGGTGGTGGTTCTAGTTCATCTTTATTCAGTTCGGGGTTGTCAGAGTGTTCTTCTGGTGGATTCCAAAAATTCCTATCTGACATTAAATCCAAAGCTAAGGTGAATGATGACTTGAATGATATGGCAGAGTTAGATAACTACTTGAAAGAAAATCTTTTGCCTGATGAAGTAGAACTGGATTTGTTGCTTTGGTGGAAGACAAATGGAGGTAAGTATCCGACACTTCAAAGGATGGCAAAAGATGTATTGGCAATTCCAGTTTCCACCGTTGCCTCTGAATCTGCGTTTAGTACAAGTGGAAGATTAATAAGTCCTCACCGAAGTCGACTTCACCCAAAAACTTTGGAGGCTTTAATGTGTGCTCAAAGTTGGTTGTTGAATGAGATTCGAGGTAACGCTATATTGAATATTACATTATTACTCATGTTATTTATCTTCATAATCATGAATATATGTTTATGTTATTACTATTAAATATAGAAACTTGTTCGGAAGAGACCGAGGCATATTGCCGCACCATTGAATATGAAATGGATGTGGAAGAGGTAATAATATTTATAAAATTTACTATTTTTGTAACATAGCTTTTATTCTTTTAACTTGGTTGATTTATTGATAAATATTCTTAATGTAGGTAGGTACTAAAGAAAGTGGCACGACGACTTTGGATGATTTGGTTTGATTTGGTATTTAGATTTGGTCGCAAGTTTGTAGTTTGTGTATTTGGCATGATTTTTCGGCCATGTAGACTTGGTTTTATTTCCTTTGTAACACATTGTTTCAGCTTTCATGTGTGTGATGCAGAAGTTTATTTCGATAAATGTTCAGTTATGTGATGAACCAATTTCGGGTCGGGTCGGATCGGTTTCGGGTTTTCGGGTTCGGGGACGGGGCGGGTCGGGGGGGGTACAAAAAACCAAACGGGGAATCCCCGAATTAAACCCGACGGGTAATGGGGCGGGTACGGGGATGGTTTTTGGTTTCGGGTTCGGGTTCGGGTTAAGCAAAACCCGCCCCAAACCCGCCCCGTTGCCATTCCTAATGATGCGGGTAGGTCTGTAACCTCCTCGCAAGTCAGGAGCGTTGAGTCCCACTTGTGTGGATTCTCCATGAGGTTTTGGTAGTTTTGAACATAGTGATCAATTATGTTAAAACCACCAATTCCATCCTGGAGCTTCAAACAACGTAGTTCTCGACGTTCCCGCTATGCGGGGATGTTATTTCCGTTTCCGCAAGCATTGCCTAGAAGATCCTTCTTGGTTTCAATTCCCAGCAGAGCGCTAGGTATGTGAAGGGTTTTGCCTTAACACTGTACCCGCGCTCGTCTTACGGTTACTTTACTTCCAAGGTATTCCTGGCGTCAATTCCCTGCGGGTGCTAGGTATGTGAAGGGTTTTGCCTTAACACTGTACCCGCACCCGTCTTATGGTTACTTGGTTGCCGAGGTATTCTTGGCTTCAATTCCCTGCGGGTGCTAGGTATGTGAAGGGTTTTGCCTTAACACTGTACCCGCATCCGTCTTACGGTTACTTGGTTGCCAAGGTATTCTTGGCTTCAATTCCCTGCGGGTGCTAGGTATGTGAAGGGTTTTGCCTTAACACTGTACCCGCATCCGTCTTACGGTTACTTGGTTGCCAAGGTAAGGGGTATTTTCCCGCTTACTTTTGAATCTTTTTGAATTTTTTTGAAATTCGAAGAGTTGGTGAAAGGATAAGAACAGTCCAAACCTCTGAAACGTCGTGCGACGGTTTCTTCTGACTGTGTCAGGACGTGCAGGAAGTTATGGTGACGTGACAGTACATGGTCATTCCAGACGCTTTTTCAGGCGCGTGGGCGCGATTTTTCGGGCGCGTGGCCGCGAAATTAATGGTACGCGTCCTGTCAACAGCTGTTGCCAGCTTGCTTTTTGCCACGTGTCATAGTTTCATTGCACCTTCAATTTCTCTCTCTTCCGCATTAAATTCATCGCATTAATTGCGATTAGTATATAAAGGGGGAGAGGGTTCTTTGTAATCCACACTTTCACTCTTCTCTTCATCTTCAAAACGATTTCCGGCGAATACTCATCTTTTCAGTCGAGCATTCCCTTGAAATCGTTTTCTTCTTTCATCTGCAAGATGTCTTCACGTGATCTCGAATCTACAGCCGATGACAAGAGTACTGCTGGCGAGTGCCAGTGTGCTCTGCCTGTCGATCTGTATCAGTACGTCGTCAGGAAGTTCATGCTCGAGTCTCTCGAGCCTGAGTTTCATGAACCCCATCAGACGGTGTACGATGCCCCCAGAGGCAAGATCGGGGTATATGCTGCATTCTTTGTTTATGGGAATCTTAGGTTCCCATTGACAAAGTTTGTTTACCGTGTCCTTGAGAGGCACGGTGTGCACCTGACCGAGGTGCATCCGATGGCGATTGCCAAGATTCGCCACTTCGAGTGGGTGTGCCGGATACTGGGCATTGAGCCCTTCGTCGACCGCCTGATGACCTTCTACTGGAGGTGCATCCAGGGGTGGTACACGTTGATAACCCGGATTAAGGGTTTGAAGATTTGCGCAACCGAGCGCAGTCTTCGCTCGTGGAAGCGGGAGTTCTTCTACATCTCTGCTCGCGCCATCCCCCTTGCCATGAAATTCAAGAATGGGCAAGCACTTCCCAGCCTTCACGCCTCCAACTACCAGGAGGCGGAATGGTTTGCGAAGATATCCCGAGTCCAATCTCCGGTTTACCGGTTTGCGGAGTCCGGGATGGTGATGCTGGGGATGAGCCGGGTGTGGAAGGCTGCGGATGCGCAAAAGATCCCAATCGTCCTTGAATACGGTTCGAACTCTGTTCCTTACGGTATGCTCTGTTTCTTTTTGTTAATTTAGAATTTCTTCTAACTTCTTTCCTGTTTATTTCAGAGGGGAACGACTTGCAGTCGCTCATGTACCCGCGGGAGGCTGATGGTCCCGCTCGGATGGGTACTCGCGCTCTACACGAGAACGAGTTGCCCATCCTAGAACAAACGGCGGATCGGTTCGTGGAGGTCTATCCGCTAGGCCACGAGATCCTTAGCGCCAGGCGGCCAGGTAAGGCGCTATTCGACCCTCGACCCCTCAATGTTGAAACCTCTGCTGGAATTCCTCTAATCGTATGTTCTGATGAGGAATCCGCAGATGGTCCTCCGTTGGTGCGGAAGAAGAAGGCTGCCGGCGGGAAGGGGAAGGAGAAGGTGGACTCCACTGCCGATCCGGTGCCTCGGTCTGATTCGGAGACCGAGAGCGAAGAGGTGGCGGGGAATCCCGGTGGTGATAAGACCACCATTCCGGAGGCTGTGACAACTGTCACCGGAGAGCCCAGGATGACAATGGTGAGCGGCGTGAAGAGGCCGGCTCCATCGGGTTCATCCCCGCCTGTTCGTACATTTAGGCTCAAGAAAACCCGTAAGTACAAACTTCCTTATCTTTAACTTCATAGTTTTCCATCATTAATGCTTATCTTCTTTGTGCAGGCGTGGATGTTGACGCATTCCAGGGTGGAGCGCAGAGTATCCCTCCGCCCATGACGGTAGGCTTGGTCAGCCTACCTGAGGCGACGACCCAGGCGCTTGCGCCTGCTTCCGCTGGTTCAGTTGCTCACTCCTTTGAGCCGACTGTTCCAGCTGTGATGACGTCACCGCCGGCTGTGAGTGCTATTTTTACCGCATCTTTCACCGAGCCGGCGGTTACTTTTGCTGCGGATTCCGCGGCTGCGACCGCGGCGGCTTCTACCATGCCTCCGTCATCGGCAACGACGGCCGAACCTTCAGGTATGCATGGGGCTTATCGCCAACCTCTGCCTCCTTCCCATCTGCCTGACCTCTTGGATGGATTTCCGTTGGGTTCAGGTGATGGGTTTGGCGGCTATCGGCCTGTTATTGACCCTACAGGTGCGTAGGGTTCTTTTGGCCCATTTTATATATATTTTTTTATCATCTTTTCCTAACTGCTTTATGTTTTTTGCAGTGTCGGATTCCAATGAAGTGTATGTTCCACGATGGAACATTCGCCGAGGAACAACCCTTCGCACCCCTGTGGAGTGCGTGGAGTGGGCTCGTCACGCTGCTCCCAGTGGTGCGTTGGGGGAAGCCATGGCTAGCTACCAGGAGGGTAGGCTAACCAATGAGCTTCGGGTTCTCCTGGCCCGGATGCAGCCGCGCGTCGAGCTGCTTTGTCGTGAAAACGACAAGTTAAAAGTAGCTCGCATTAAAGAAGTAGCTCAGGCGCGGGCTGTCCGGGAGGAGAACCAAAGGCTTACCGCAGCTGCTGCGGAAAAGGAGAAGGCCTTCAAGGCCCTCGAGGTTGAAGTTCAGGCCCGGCTCGAGGCCCGTTCCAAGGCTGCCCAAGCTGTTAATGAACAGCTTCGGCTGGCTAAGGAAACTGCAAGGAACGCAACCGAGTGGGCCACCAAGGCTGAAGCTGTTGCTGAGCCTCTACGCGTGGAGAATGAAGAGCTTAAAGCCAAATTAGAGGCTCTCCAGCAGGCTCATGATGCCTTGGCGATGGAAGACGCCAAAAAGCTCCAGGAGATCTTGGACCAGAGGGGGGTGCTTGACCATACTGAGCGGAAGCTAAAGGGCGTCGAAGAGGCTGCGGCTAAAGAAGTGTTGCTTGCCAACCTCAACAAGAGTGAAGCCGAACGCGCCCGTAACGAAGCTCAAGCTGCCCTCCAAGAAGCTCTGGTTGCCAAGGAATGGCTTCTTCGAGAAGCGTTGTCTCAGGTATGCTTTTCATTTCTTTACGCTTTTCTTTGTAGATAGAAAAGGTTTTGATACTTGTATATTTTCTTGTAGGTTGTGCATCGGGTCTTCTCAGAGACGTCTTATGACGATGCTATGAGCGCAGCCCTCAACGCTTCTCACGAGGATGGGGAAAAGGCCGGCTTCCTGCTTGGTCTAGGGTTCGTTGAGAAAGGCATCCCGCCTTCCAACTTCCCTTTGTACAATGTTGATACTGAAGCTGTTTACGACCAAGCAGTGAATCAGTATGCCGCCTTCCCGCATCCGGTGGTGGAGAAAGTGAACCAAGTTGCTGCTGCTGATGATGGGCTAGCTATCCTTAAAGCTTTCCTTGAACTGCCACGCTCTACTGACGGTGCTGGTCCAAGTGGAAGTGGCCCTGAAGCCTGATCCTGAAGATCCCTTCCCACTGCTAGGATAGATTTAGCTTGTATAGATTTATTTCCTTGAAGGCGGGTAGTTACCCGGCCATTCTTGTAATGAATATTATGAAATATAAATCTTTGTGCGGGTAAGACCGCTACTTTCTCTGGATTCCTTGCTTTATAAACGTTATATGACTTGCATACTTTAGGTTAAATTAGCAATTTTCCAAGTGTAGAATAAGTTAACCTTTGAACGTGGTAGATAATAGGTTGAAGTTTTGCTTCCTCTTTCGTGATTGTGCGGGTAGGACCGTCACTTGCACTTAGTAGGATGGCTAAACTTTACCTACGTCTGACCTGCGTGGAGGTTTTCCTCATCTTTGTGAAATTTCTAAGTATTTAGGATAAGTTAACCTTTGAACGTGGTAGATAATAGGTTGAAGTTTTGCTTCCTCTTTCGTGATTGTGCGGGTAGGACCGTCACTTGCACTTAGTAGGATGGCTAAACTTTACCTACATCTGACCTGCGTGTAGGTTTTCCTCATCCTTTTTTGAAATTTCTAAGTGTTTAGGATAAGTTAACCTTTGAACGTGGTAGATAATAGGTTGAAGTTTTGCTTCCTCTTTCGTGATTGTGCGGGTAGGACCGTCACTTGCACTTAGTAGGATGGCTAAACTTTACCTATATCTGACCTGCGTGTAGGTTTTCCTCATCCTTTTGTTAGAAATTCTCTGTTTTGAATAACCGTTCGACGCGCGGTTGTTAATAGGTTAGTGTTCAGTTTCCTCTCATGATTCATGCGGATAGACCGGCACTTTCATTTAGTGGGATGACTGAACTTTTCCCCTTCAACTGACCTGCGTGAAGGTTTGCCGTTTTTTGGGTTTATGCGGGTTTTGCCGCCTTCCCCACGCAACGACTTTCCACGTATTTATGCGGTGAAAACCGGCATATCCGTGTTGAATAAATTAACCGTTCGACGCGCGGTTATCAATAGGTTAGTGTTCAGTTTCCTCATGATTCATGCGGATAGACCGGCACTTTCATTTAGTAGGATGACTGAACTTTTCCCCTTCAACTGACCTGCGTGAAGGTTTGCCGTTTTTTGGGTTTATGCGGGTTTTGCCGCCTTCCCCACGCAACGACTTTCCACGTAATTATGCGGTGAAAACCGGCATATCCGTGTTGAATAAATTAACCGTTCGACGCGCGGTTGTTAATAGGTTAGTGTTCAGTTTCCTCTATCATGATTCATGCGGATAGACCGGCATTTTCATTTAGTGGGATGACTGAACTTTTCCCCTTCAACTGACCTGCGTGAAGGTTTGCCGTTTTTTGGGTTTATGCGGGTTTTGCCGCCTTCCCCATGCAACTACTTTCACACTTATGTATGCGGTGAAAACCGGCATCAGTGTTGATAGTTCATAAAGTATAAATGTAAAATCATCAGCGTCGATGTTCTAAGGAGAATCATTTCCATTAGAAGTGGCTCTTGGCCTTTTCTTTACAAATTTGGAATTGATCTACATGCAAACTGTGTAATTGAGCTCCCTTCCATGTTGTTGGGATGGGAGTGCCATCGAGCCGATACGCACCTGGTTCGGGATCTCGTTCTTTACGCAGCATGTAGTCTCCACATTGAAGCTGGAATTTTTATTCGTGTTTTCCCCAGCTGGGGTTCTACACGCATCAGCCTGCTCAGCGTTCATTGCGCCACGAGGTGCGCGAGCGTCCCATCTCTGACAAATGCTTCGACCATGTCCTTTACGTCTGTGCATTCTTCAGTGTTGTGGCCTTTTGTCCTGTGAAAGTCACAGTATTTGCTCCGATCGGCATTGGGACGATGTCGGATTATTGGAGGCTTTGGCCATGGGAGCTCCTCAGTGGCGAATATCTCGGTGACGCTTTTGGTGAGCGGCGTCCATCTGGAGTTCTGGTTCGACTGTACGTTACCCCTTCCGCCTAACCGATGTTGCAAGCCGGATGAGGTGTCAAAGTTTACCCTTGACTGCCAAATGCCTAGCTTCCGCTTTTTGTTTAATCGGGCGGTAAGGACGTTGTCTTCTCTTGTTTTTTGGGTGTAGAGGTTTGTGCTCTGTGGGAGATCTCTACCCAGTTGCTTCTCCGTTTCCGCAAAGCGTTTAGCTGCTGTCATGATGGCATCCCATGTGGATGGCATGCCATCTTTACCCGTTAAGGTGCGGATGAGCTCTGGGTCGTTCGCGCCCTGGATAAAGGCAGCGCGAACAAGATCTTCGCTAATGTTACCCAGACTTAGCTTCTTCGAATTGAAGCGAGTGATGAAGTCTAGCAAAGATTCATCTTCCTCTCGAATGCATTTGAGGATTGTCCATTGCTCCTCGGTATACTTTCTTTGCTGGCTGAAGTGTTGGCTAAACTTCTGTTGGAAGTCTGCCCAGTCGTAGATGTGGTTGACCGGTAGACGATCGAACCACGCTCTAGCAGCCCCAACAAGCGTCATTTGGAACATGTAACACCACGTAGGTTCCGTCCAACTACTGACGGTTGCCCCCGCTATGAATCTGTTCAAATGATCATCTGGGTCAGATATACCATCATATGTGCCTATGCTGGACATTTGTTTGGCACTTTTTGGGGCAATTGCTTCCGCAATGTCCCTTGCAAATTTGGACGTTCCCGCATTTGCAACGTTTGGTCTGAATGTTTTGGAGAAGTCACGTGGACTTCCACCTGTGTTCTTTGGTTTGAAGGCTTCTCCAAAATGCCTTCTCGGTTGGGAGTCCGTTTCCTTACGCTTCCCTTTTGCCCTATGGCGAGGGTTCGCGTCGGTGTCGGATTCCTCCGAGTCATCGTCCAAGTATTCTTCGAATTCGTCAGCCTGTTGGACGGAACGCAAGCGTTCGTCCAACTCAGCTTGGAATTCCTTTTGACGTGCCTCCGCCCATGCCTTAACTTCATCGAGTGTTTGGCGGGGGAGTCTTGTTCGTTTCTCTAACTGGGTATCGGTGATTCCCAGTGAGCGATTATTTACTGCACTTGCCCCAGCTTGGGTAACTGGGGTAGTGTTCGTAAAGACTGTGTAGCCGGTATTCCCCCCAGTAGCTGGGGTTGTGGTTACCGGAGTTTCTTTAACCATCTTTCCAGAAGTTTGAAAAAACTGAAAAGAAATGAAGTTCTAGCTTTTATGCACGGATGGCGCCAATGAAGAAACACTAACCGGACCCCGGGCAGATTACGAGTAACCTGGGGGTTAGATAGATGTTTCCCACGAGGGGTTAGACCTAGAAAAGATGGTTCTTCTGATAACCTGCAAAACAGACACCGTGAGCTTGTCACTGAGAAGGGGGGGGTTCCTCCTTGTGACCACCCTCCGGCGTGAGAATCAGACTAGATTGCTCTTTAAATATAAATGTATATTAAGAGATTGCTAGAGCAGATATCAGGTATAATATGATGATAATGTGATAAGATATGATAAGATGAGATGGTCATACCATTTGTGGTATTTATAGCCGAAGGTAGGTTTCCAAGGAGGTGTGGCCGGCTGCAATAGTATTCCTGTTCCACCAACAGTGGCCTACGCACGTACCCTGCTGGTAGTTGGTGGGTAGGCAGCGGCTGATAGTGACCAGGCCTGCTGTGTACTATTCCTTTTCCACCAACTGCCGGCTATGCACGTGGTATGACAGGAGTTGGTGAGTAGGCAGCGGCTAATAGTGACATACAGTACAGGAGCATGCTGCTCGCCATACTGTTGTCAATAAGCTGTCGTATCTTTAGTCAGATCTTTTGCCCATACCTCGTCAGGTACGGTACAGAAGATCTTCCCGTATCGTACGGACTGGCTTAGTTGGGCGGGAGTATTCCCCCTCCCGCCTTTGTGCGGGATTGTTCCCGGCTTTGCTCATTCCTTCAGGTGACACTGAGTGATTGAGAGCTAAGTGCCTTGTGCGTGTAGCCTTGCTGCGCGGGTGGCCTTCCCTGATGGCTTGTATCCGCAGCTGCGGGAACAGGCAGAGTCCTTCACCATTGGGAGGCATTTCCTGCGGGAACAGCTTGCGTACTGCGCGTAAGGACGTCACGTCTCTGAGCATGGTTGGTCCTGCGGATCCAGTTGGTTTCTGCGCAGACGTCCCTCTTCAAGGTGAGTCTTGCGGGTCCAACTGGGCTCTGCTGGGACCTACCTCTTCAAGTGGTCAAACAAGTAATGAAGTGTCGTGGGAGCCGATGATGGATGTGGTTGATTGTCATTGTGTTTTATTAATGATACAAGAATGCGATGATGTATGAAGCAAATTATAAGTATTTCATTATGATCATTAAATATACAATACCAATGGATGTGTTATATATGTGTTGAGTGTTATATGTAGTATATAAGAAATGCTTTTAAACGATTTTTATAGGGAAAATGATTTTTATTAATGAAATATGGGTACGTAATATCAATGTTATGTAGGAGTTGTGTTTATGTACATAAAATAAATTAATGATTCAAATAATAAATATATGAAGGTATTTGAGGTCATAGTGTGGTCACGAGTAGTGTCGGTTTAACGTTCGGTTTAATGTGCTCGTGTGTGTGCTGAGAAGGGAAATAGAGTGTTCAACATATTTGTTTGAATAAAGCATGGGTTGGTGATAGCAATTGATAACTTACAAAACTTGCATGCTTCTTCAAGTAACCATGTGAGTTTGTTTATTACATGCTTTCAACACCCGCCTTTCTTTCTTTCTTTCTTATTTATTTATTTATTTATTTTTTTAAGTTTAATATAGGAATTTAAGTTGGGATTTTTCGCAAGAATTGTTAGTTCTAAGAGAGGCTTTTAGTACATAAATATTTTAACTAAGTGTATTTGATAGCTCAATTATTGAGGTGTTTAAGAAAAAAACTCGATTTTAACGTATGATTTTACATGCTTACATACATATATTTAGCTTGTTACCCGTAATTAGTTACTTACGAGACACACTTTTTTTTAATTATATAATATATTCTAACGAAATGTTACTTTGTCTCGTACGAATACATAAATATAATTTTTGCATTTTTGTTGCATGTAATATTATTATTTTTGTCTCCAACGTTTGTCTAATTCTATGTCGGTAATATTTCACGAAATATAGGTTCTTGAAAATAATAATAAATGCTCGAAGAATCATTTCGTTTTCATTGTTGATATTTTATAAAATATATTCGTATAGTGTAAAATCAAACATTATAGGTATGTTAAATACATTCGAGTCGTTTAAACAAATTATCACCAACGCTCATATTTGTCGGATAACATCTGATAGTTTGGGTAATTATAATAAATTACTTAGATACCAAGTAGCGTGTATCTAAGGGCTAATGCTAGACCAATTTAATTAACTTAACAAAATTAAAATATAAAGAGAATTAGCGTTAAAAATCATGTTTAGTGATTGTACGGAAAACATATAATCCATGGGGTGTCACGCTTAAGAAAAGTGAAAAGATATGCTAAATTGGAAATGAAGAACGAAAGAGTCATCGAAGAAGATGAAAAAGAAAATGGATGATTCAAAATATATTGGTATGTTGGTAAATGATTAATTATTGAAATTGTCATATTGTCAAGGCTAGACGCAATGATACGTTAAACGGAAAATCAAAAACATCAAATAAAAAAAAGGGGACTAGTACAAACATTAGGCAGGAAAGGTCAAAATGACAAGGCGATAAAATTGAAGTCACGTAGTAATAAATCAACAAGCAACAACAAGCCAGTTGATACGAATCCAAAGCATCGTACCAACTGACTAGGGCCGAAAAATCAAACCAAGTCAAAATCAATATCAACATAGAAAACGACATCAAGTGATCCTAAGAAGATGTTACAAGTTGTTATCAAGAGCGGGCCCCCAAAAGAAAAAAAGACGTTGACAACTGAACATTATCAATTAAGTGGTCCCATACAAGGACCACAACCTAACATCATCATTGTAGTTGTGTATTCTATTTCTCTCTTACTCTTTTTGTCATTCACATCATATCAAATCTAAATTATTTTCCTTTGATAAAGTGCATATGATCAGTAATCTATCATTCCAATGATTTTTGCTTTAACACCGTGTTTAGATGTTAATTTGCTTTAATATCATAAGGAATGAAGTTGAATTAGTATCATATATGGGTGGTAAGAACCTTTTGGTGAATGATTCTTGTTCGGGATCATATGTAGTAGTAATGGTACACGTGATATGTCATTTGAGATCCAAATGCTTAAGTTTAGTTAATAGTTAAATTTGTGAAAGTTACGGCAAATTGTTATGTCGATATCAATAACAAATCTCTGGCCGTCATTAGTCATTACATAAAAAAACACAAAAAATATATCATCTCATATATATCATGAATACACTAATTTTTAGAGACTGTATAGCGTATTAATAGCCAAATATTGTACCAAACACCAATTTATCATGCTATTGTAAACAAACTAATTAGACTATCAATATTTATGTGATCACCGCCATATCTTTCTTTTTTCTTTTTTCTTTTACGAAACTAGTACTCATTAATTTGATATTTCAAATCTACTTCATTGTCTAGATTTGAACACGAAACACACACAGTCTAAGAGACATGCCTCTATCAACTAATCATCAGCATTCTATGAAGAAATTTAAAAACCTAGAGAGACCGGATCCGTGTTAATGAGCAAGGATCGATACCCTTATTATTACTACCTTTATCTTATTTTCAATTTAAATATATTATTCATGCATTGACGATGTATGTTTCAATCGGACTCCATATTTAAGCTTAAGCCTAAATGAGATCCAACCTACCTAGTGTTAACTTACATGATAAGCAGAGTCAAAATTAGTCAACCAAAGTTGAAGAACAAATAATATACATAACTTTAATCCAAATTAGTATATTATCATAACCAGAATTCGCAGTCTTTTTTAACAAGAATATATAGACAGTAACACTACGATGAAAATCAAACTATATATAACCCGATCATGGAGCTAAACGTCAATAGTATGTTGGTTCAGCCCAGGTTTTACACACACACACACAATATGGACACAAGGATTGCTTGCAAACTTTCTTAATGAAAATGGAGAATACAATAATATAACATACTATGGTATCCTATTTATAAAAGGAACTGAACACATGGTAAATAAATCTCCTACTTTATAGCAACTAACTTCCAACGTGCTATTCAACATCCATTGTCAGCCATATTCTCTTTTAAACTCGGTCAAATGTAGCCCTTTTCTGCTCCATACCCTTCGACACATTCCATGGGTTGACCCGTGACCCGATTGACCCGTACAAGACCCGTAACATCAAGATTAATTCCAACATAGTATGATAATGAAACACCAATCTTATATAGGAGCCAAATTATAAGGATTGGTGAGAGAACCTTAATCACTGTGCAGGAATAGGAACCCCGTCTTAATGTTGTAGAATCTTTACACTTGCACAAAGTTTTACCGCATCCGTTACAAAATGTTACACCGCATCTGCACCAATTAAGTTTAATGCAAAATTATAGTTAGTTTGATAAAACCATATAACTTGAAATCTGATGTTTCCATTTGAATTTAATAACAATGAGTTTGATTAACATCCCAAAAACATAATATTAAAATTATTAAAAAAATAAATTAACACAATATTATTACCTGCATTTAACACTGTTGCAACCTAGAACAAGTTCAACACAATGCCTACAGTTTGGACACCTCTTCCATTTCTTCTTCTCAGACAAAACACCAAAAGCGACATCGTTTTGATCCCGAATTTCCCCAGTCTCTTTACATCTGTAACCCACATGCCACGGGATCTTGCAACGGAAACAAAAGGGTTTCTTACAATTCGGACACGCACATCTCTTCAACTTACTTCCACCACCACACTCATTAATAATCAAAGCCGAACAATCACTATTTGGGCAGTAAACCCGGTCAAGCCCGAGCACAACCGAGTCACAGAGCACGTCGCACCATTTATCAAAAAGTTGGTGTGTAACTTTTGGGCGACATGAAACCGGGTCCAGAGAGTGGTGGCAGTCGAGTGCTGGGCATTTGATGTCGGATACGTTGTCTTGGAGCTTCACTTGGATGTATTTGATGATGCAGTCGGTGCAAAAGGGGTGAGTGCATAGGTTATTGTTGTTGAATTTGGTGTTGGGGAGTGTTACTGGCTCGATACAAATTTCGCAGGTGAATGTGGTTGATGATGAGTCTTGAAGTTCAAGTTCTTGTTGGGGTTTTTTATTTACGTTACCCATAAGTTAAAACTAAAAGAAGGGTAGAGAATTTGTATTTTTTGAGTGATGTTATTATATATTGAGAGTAAAAAGAGTATAAAGGTATGAAGCTGAGGTGGTAGCTACAAGGAAATTACTGGGAAGGTCACTATTATTTGATGACTACTTGTATTCTTATTTGTTTTTAAGATGTTGAGTACACGTTTAATATTTACTCTTTTTAACCGCATGGAATTTATTAGTAACTTAATATATCAAACAATCCTAGCAAGAGAATATATACATGAGCACATAGCTAAAAAAGTTAAGTGTTCATCATATATACGTTTCGCCAAGCTCTTTGCCTATGAATAAGAAAGCTTGTCCTTAACAAGATGGTACCTACTTTCATACAGGTGCAGCATGGCTGTCGTCAACTCATGTCCTGAGATGTTTGGTCAAGTTCTATAAAGAGCGTAACCCTCGTTTTGTGTTGCTGAGACATGCGTCTAACAGGGCCGTCTCAACGTTCATGAAGGCCTAAAGCAAACTAAGTGTTGGGGCATTTTTAAAAACAATTTGATATAAACCCTCCTCATTTACCTGAGCTTGAGACAAACAATAATCTATTAATTTCATGGTTGGTGGTGTTAAAAAAATTAATTTTTTTTCCTATCAGAGTTCTATCCGTCCTTTTGTTATTTTTCTTTTCTTTTTTTCCTTATCAGGCGTCATAATAAAAAAAATTGAGCCTAAGTTTTTGTTTGTGGCCCATTTTAAAACATATATTATACACAAGCATAATACTTGTAGGCCTAAAAAGGTTGGAGACCTAAGGCAATGGCCTGAGTTAGCTGGCCCATGGGCCGGGCCTGGCGCCTAAGGAGAAAGTCTTTGCAGCCGAAGTCAGCCGAGTGACGTGCCAACGCTACTATTGAGTGCCGACACGTAGCTGTGTTGTCTGCAAGAAGGTAGTCGGCGCCTTGCGAAGCCTAAGATCTTTCTTTTCTAGTGTGCGTTTTATTTTGATTGCAGCTAGCGCGTTTGAATAAGAAGATAAAAGGGGCTTTTCTCGCTTGGTTAGTAAAGTCAAGTTTTTGGCCTTATCTTACAGGTGACGACGACATCGAGTTGACGACTGAGAAAGAATGGGCTTTCAGGCGAGCCGGCCGGTGATGTGGCACGTAGTGGAGCCAAATGAAACGGTCCTTACTGCCGAAGTTTACTACTGGATAGGAATTCCATTTGGTATAGCATTAGAACTGCTCGGAGAAGTTCGATATAAAAGGTATATAGTTGATAGATCGGTATTGAAGTGAGATATTCAATCCTCTTTTAGAGATGGTCAAAAAAACCGGTCCGGGAACCGGTTTGCCGGTTTAAACCGGAAACCGGTTTTTACGAAAACCGGTTTTTTAAAAAACGGTTTGACCGGTTTACAAACCGCCGGTTCGTATTTCGGTTACAAGTTTTAGAGCCAAAACCGGTTAACAAACCGGTTAATGGAAAAACCGGTTTTTTTTAAAACCGGTTATTATGAAAAAAACCGGTTATTAACCGGTTATTTAAAAAAAAAAACCGGTTAACCGGTTATTAACCGGTTCTAACCGGTTTCTAAACCGGTCCTAACCGGTTAGACCGGTTAGGGTTTTGACATACAAAAACCGGTTATTAACCGGTCCGGTTATTAACCGAACCGGTTTTTTTTCGGGCAAAAAAAACCGGTCCGGTTAATAACCGAACCGGTTTTTTTAAAAAAACCGATTTGTGCACCTCTATCCTCTTTCTATTTAATGGTATTGCACTGCCTTTCATGTACAAGATGCTTTATGTTGTTTTTCCGTAGTTTTCAACATGGTCTATAGAGTGGTGGGCGTGGGATTGCACATGTTGGGTTTTTAATATGAATCTTTTTCAAACAAAAATCTAGAATGTTTAAAACTCAATACTAACTTACAACTCAACGAAGTTTTTAAACCCATTGACATTCAAAAAAAAAAACAAACCCAACTAAATCATGTAACTTTTTTAGTTTCAGCTCATCTAAACCCATTTGTCAATTAACCAATCAATACTCATTTAACCTAGTTAAAAAGTTAATTTAAAGCTAATTAAATAATCAACTATCGGGGAAAAGAAATTAGAAACCCAGGGGCGACAATATGTTGACTATGATACTAATCGGGTGCTGAAAGCGGAATTGATTGCAATCAGCGATCATAGTTTTCGAAGGTTGATAGTCGTTCAAATAATCAAGTCTAATGCCTGTCTATTCTTTGTTTTAATAATTGATCAACTATCAGTAGCTCTCAACTTTGTCCAAATCGTTCAAATCCAAACCAATAAATAGGTTCAATCAAAAATCCTTAAGCTTCATCAAATCTACGGGCTTCTTAAAATGATTATTCCTTCATTGCATGCTTAGTTTAATATTTACATTATATGATTAGATTATATAATCTGCTTGATTATTGATTATGTCTATTCTCTAGTGATTATCGATTATTAGTTACATCCAAATCGATCAACAAGTTTTAGGTTTGCTCAATCAATCAAGTTCAAATCTATAGACAAGTTCAATCGACAATCTTTTAATTCTCATCTCATCACAACTATCATCGTATTATTGAATTCTCTTTCGTATAGGGGCCTATTTTTTCTAGTCATGGCATCCGATATCCACATTCCAAAATTTCAAAAATATACTATTATGGTCAATTAATACATTCCAAAATTTCAAAAAATTATGAGGTTTAACATTATATTTATAAATTATGGTCATTAATACATGGCTTCCAAAGTAAAAACAAAACAAAAGACCATAACTATAAACATGTGGTAGCAATGTATAGTGATCATTGTTTGAATTGGAGAGTTGAAGTCATCCATGACGTTTTATTAGTAATCAAGATTTTTATCAATAGGGTTGGTGGTTTATTGGTAAACAATTTGGTTGGCCTTTAAACACCTTCGGTTGAATGAGTTTGCAAGGTCTTGAGTTCAAGTATCATATACAATAAAAAAAATCCTTTAAAATATTAACTAAGAGTTGTGGTTGAGTCTAAGAAGGAGCAAATTTCTTTTTGGGAATCCCATCAACTATGACATTGGTGACATCATGTTAGATCATATCAACAAGCAAGCAACTATCATCAAGGGAAAAAAATGTTGTTTCCAACCCTAGGGTTAGACCATCCGTAATGGCACGTTTTCGTTTGCGTTTTGAGGTATAACGCCGGGGCACACCCCCTCCCCCCCCCCCTTCGCCGTTTTGGGGTCTTGATTTTTTCCGGCGTTTTGTATAAAACGCAAGAAATGGCACGGAATTTAAAAAATATAACCGTTAAGGTGGGGTGTGGGTGTTGGGTTAAACGGGTTGACCTGTTGGTTGAACAGGTCATGGATTTGCCGGCGAGCTGGTTGAACAGGAGGTTGACGGCGGAGGACATTGTGGTGTTATCTGTTAAAGCCGGTGCCGCACTTATGGTTAGTGGTGGTAAGGTGGGGTGTGGGTGTTGGGTTAAACGGGTTGACCCGTTGGTGTTTTGTGTCATCTAGCTGGATCAGGGTTGGAGGTGGTGGTGATGGAGGTGGATACCACCGTGGAGATGGTGGTAAAGGCGGGGGGGGGGGGGGGGGGGGGGGGTTGTGACGCTGGAAATGGTAGTGGAGGAGTGAGGTAGATTAAAATATTTTAACATATTTAACATATTGATTTTTTTGGATGTGGATACCACCGTAACATTTTGATTCTTTTTTGGTAACATATTTATTATTATTATTGATTATTATTTAAAAAACAAAAAAAATAATAGTGACTGGGCGCCACGTGGCGCATAACGCTTGGGGGTGGAGAGTTATGACTACACCCTGTTTTGGTAAAAAACCATAACTCTAACTGGGCGCCACATGACGCATAATGCCTAGAAATGGAGAGTTATGACTACGGATGGTCTTACTAAGGGGATTAGTAGCTAGAATGATATCATTAGTTTTCTAAAAATGTACGAATGACCGGCACAGATTAATTAATAGAAAATGCAAAAATGGTTGACACAAGGAACTATGTCTAGAGCACGACAAGTTACCTCCGGATGGGTAATACAAGCAAGGGCCAATACAAATTTTTAGAAAAATTTACTGAATGAAATATGTGAATTAACTTTTTTTAAGAACATTAACATACAAAACAAATTAACAAGAAGTAAAATGGTAAATCAATTTATTAGGGTCCGAAACCACGGGATTCAATTCCCAAGGAATCTTATAAAGCTCCACGTTATCATGAACTTCCTCATCAATATTCGTGGTCGAAAACCTTTCAAACACATCTTTCTTTGTCAAAACTTAATGTCACACCCCGCCAAGGTGGAAGCACGGACGCATGACGTCATGTATACCGTAAGTATATGCATGATTATCTAGTATGGGATGTAATTAGTGTTGAGTGTGATACAAGGGAAACACTCAAAAGAAGGTATGGTTGGGTTGGGAAGTGGAGCCGGCTAGAAGGGGAATTAGGCAAAATGAGAGTGGGCGTACTTGCATGAGCATGTGGATGGAGTGGTCAAACAAGTAATGAAGTGTTGTGGGAGCCGATGATGTATGATGGATGTGGTTGATTGTTATTGTGTTTTATTAATGTTACAAGAATGTGATGATGTATGAAGCACGTACATTATAACTAAATATATTGTTATGATCATTAAATATACAATACCAATGTATGTGTTATATATGTGTAATGTGTTGAGTGTTATAAGTAGTGTATATATTGCACTGATAGGGAAACTGATTTTTATTAATGAAATATGGTACGCAATATCAATGTTACGTAGGAGTTGTGTTGTACATAAAATAAATTAACGATAGTCAAATAATAAATATATGAAGGTTGTATTTGAAAAGGTGATAGGGTGACGTGTAGTGTCGGTTTAACGTTCGGTTTAATGTGTTCGTGTGTGTGCTGAGAAGGGAAATGGAGTGCTCAAGATATTTGTTTGACTAAAGCATGGGTTGGTGATAGCACTTGACATGCATGTTAAACGGGAAATCAAAACATCAAATAAAAGAAGGGACTAGTACAAACATTAGGCAGGAAAGGTAAAAAAGACAAGACGGTAAAATTGAAGCCACCTAGTAATAAATCAACAAGCAACAACAAGCCAGTTGATACGAACCCAAAGCATCGTACCAGCCCAAAATCAAACCAACTCAAAATCAATATCAACATGGACAATGACATCTAGTGGTCCTAAGAAGACGTTACAAGTCGTTATCATGAGTGGGTTCACAAAAGAACAAAAACATGTTGATAACGTAACGTTATGTGGTTCCAAAGAGGGACCACTACCTAACATCATCATTGTAGTTGTGTATTCTATTTCTCTCTTACTCTTAGGGGGTGTTTGGTACAGAGAATGGAATTGTAGAGAAATGGAATAGAGAAATGGAATTGCAGAGAAAGGGAATTGGTCTGGAGAATGAGAATTGACTGTTCTGTTTGGTAGTACAGAGATTTCAGTAGAGAAATATAGTTGAGAATCATTTCTTTTGTTTGGTACATAGAAAATAAACAAAGAATTTATATCAACTTTATCATTAGCACAAGTATTTTTTTCATAACAAATATTTATTAAAAAATAAAAAACATATAAAAAGATACATAAATTCCAACCAAAATATGCATTGATCAAACCAATTCACATACAAAACATAGTTTTTAAGCAAAAAACATCAACCATAGTTAAAACCAATTCACATACAAAACATACTTCAACCATACACAACTATCCCATTGAACCATCGGTATACAACACAACTATCCCATTGAACCATCGGTATATATTTTTTAGAATATACCTTCACGTATTCATTCCAAACACTTACGTTTTGAGGAGTTTCTTTGACGAGCACTTTCCCCCTCTGATCTGTAACCAGGAACCACATCTACAACAAACTGCTAGACATTACGCCCCGGTCTTTGTAGGTAAAAATCAGATGGTACACTGCTTCCAGCGGGATTAGGTTTATGCATCACAAGATCTTCGTCTCCAATCAAACCTTGTACATCCGTAAACAGCTCACACACATCCAAACCTGCTATCAGACATACAAGTTTAAAGCAATTCAATAAAGAAATTATTTCACGATGCAAATATAGCCAAGGGTAATAGCACATTCACAACTCACCCATCCGCCGCTTTAGGTTTTGCCTTTGTTTGGCTAGTCTTTCTTTCGAGTTGCTGCCAGAATCACTTGCAAGGTCATACTCCTAAAACAAAATAATCAATATATCAAGATTAACTATATCCACAAGACTCTAAGCTAAAAGTTCAAAAAAATACAGTACCTGTCCTCTGGAAGCCAAAAGAGCCCCATGTCCCAACACTTTAGAGAGTTCAAAGCTGTCAATTTAAAATGTCAGATCAATAGCTGAAACAGAGCAAAAAATGGGCGTACGTAAGGGACCAAGAAAAACCTCTGGAATGAAGTGCTAACACTTATTTTGGGGAGAGATGTTGGCCAAAAAACAACCTCTTCAACAGAACAGTTTATGCAAGCCTCCTTCATCTTTGTCTCAACAAGATTAAAGAGATCAGTCATAGATAAATGCTTGAAACATCCAGCAATTGCTCCAATGGCATGAGCCGCCGCAACTCTGGTATCCCAGTTTTTGCTATGAAGATATTGTGATACCTGAAAAATGCATTAAGCAATAATCAAACCAATTTGAATGCACAACCGCCATAATATGTCCCAAACTAAAAAACAATATTAAAATAAATCAATGCAGTAATACATACCTTACGTAGCAAAGAGCTTAAATCTTGAGGATGTAATTTTGCAATCTCCCCTATCTGGCGAGCTGCAGTGAATCGTGTGGCTTGTGTCGAGCCAGCTTAACAACGGTCAAGAAATACAAGCAGCCAGCATGAACATGAAAAAGTACACATTTTCACTCTACCTTATTTCAAGCTAATATTAACCTAACTCTAGATTAAGCTGCTTCTCTCATACCAAATCCAAATTGTGACATTCAAGTTCCAACCGTTAATTATGTCAATCTGCTGCATCAGATAGTATCACCACTCTAAATCCATCTAAACTATATATATTAATGATTTTTCAACTAAACTCCCATATTGCATGATTAGGCATACATGCATGGCACCTAATCACTTTTTAAACAATTCAAAGGCAAGTCGGTTATGAAACCAAATTATAAACTTATTGCTAAAAACTCATCCGTTTTCCCACAAAATATGCATTTACAATATAATAATGATAATAACAACAATAAGCCTAGAAAAGAAAGATTGCAATAAAAAGATACTCTCGAGTAAAGTCAGCAACTGTTGGAGGCGAGAAGATTGTTGCTGTGCCATATCTCTTAATAATTATACCACTCACAACATTTCTCATTCTACCAAAAACAATAATCTTTCACAATCCTGTCAAATGATTTCATTCCTCTCACCAACACACAATCCTACACCAACCAAAAATTATAAAAAAAATATACAAATCAACATCCAAACCTAAATAATAATAATAATAAATACATTCCAATCGAATTACACTAGCAATACACAGCATTATCCAATAACTATTAACAATTTCGTTATTATAACGGTTGAATCGTTAGCAGTGATGGTAATATATAGAAATAAGAGAAATTGAACGTACCTTAGGGTTTTTTCGTGAATGGAATTGAGAAACCTAATAATAATAATATTAAGTGTGAAGCATTCGATTCAATTGACGGTTATCGGCGTGGTGACGTGGCGGATGTGTGTTACGGTGATGGTGTGTGTGTGTGTGTGTGTTGTACGGTGAAGATGAAGAACGAATGAGGGTTTCGGGTTATTATTATTATGATGATGATAACTGAGATCGGTTCTTGGATTGGAGATGATTTGTGGGTGATTACAGGCTGCAAGTCGATCGAGCAGGGAGAGGCGTGAGAGAGTGAGGCTGAGAAATGAAACCCTGGAAATCCAATTCTCCGCCTTTTGTAGAGAAACAGAATCAGAGAAATGAAAATGGTTTATTTCCATTTCTCACCTCTTTCTTTCATAAACAAACAAGAGAATTCTTTCCAATTATATTTCTCACCCCTCAATTCCCTCTACCAAACACCCCCTTATTGTCATCCACATCATATCAAATCTAAATTCTTTTTCTTTGATAAAGTGTATATGATCAGTAATATATAATTCCAGTGGTTTTTTTGCTTTAACACCATGTTTAGATGTGCTTTAATATCAGAAGGAATGAAGTTGAATTAGTATCATGGGTGGTTAGAATGATTCTTGTTTGGGATCATATGTAGTAGTAATATATGGTACACGTGATGTCAATAACAAATCGCTGGCCGTCATTACATAAAAAAGCACAAAAAAATATATCATCTCATATCATGAATATACTAATTTTTAGAGACTGTATAGCGTATTAATAGCCAAAGATTGTACCGAACACCAATGATCAATGCTATTATAAACAAACTAAGACTGTCAATATTTATGTGATCACCGCCATATCCTTTTTTTTAACGGAAACTAGTACTCATATTTGATATTTCAATTTACCCATATAAATCTACTTCATTGTCCAGATTTGAACATCAGTATTATATGAAGAAATTTAAAAACCTAGAGAGACCGGATCCGTGTTAATGAGCAAGGATCGATACCCTTATTATTACTACCTTTATCTTATTTTCAATTTAAATATATTATTCATGCATTGATGATGTATGTATGTTTCGATCCGGCTCCATGTTTAAGCTTAAGCCTAAATGAGATCCAACTTACATGATAAACAGAGTCAAAATTAGTCAACCAAAGTTGAAGAACAAATCATATACATAACTTTAATCCAAATTAGCATATAACAATATTATACGTATATAACAAATCATATACGTAACCAGAATTCACAGACTTTTTTAACAATATTATATATAGACAGTAACACTACGATAATCAAACTATATATAGCCCGATCATGGAGCTAAACGTCAACTGATAATGCATCAATAATCTTACTTATGAGCCAAAGTATAAGGATTATTAAGAGAACCGTAATTATCACTGTGCCGAAACAGAAACCCAATCCGAATGCTGTAGAAACTTTACACTTAGCACAAAGTTTTACCGCATCCTTAACAAAATGTGACACCGCATCTGCGCCAATTAAGTTTAATGCAAAATTATAATTAGCTCGATAAAACCATATAACTTGAAATCTGATGTTTCCATTTGAATTAATAATAATAATAATAATAATAATAATAATAATGAGTTGGATTAACATCCCAAAAACATAATATTTATATTATTACCTGCATTTAACACTGTTGCAACCTTTAACAAGTTCAACACAATGCCTACACTTCGGACACCTCTTCCATTTCTTCCTCTCAGACAAAACACCAAAAGCGATATCGTTTTGATCCCGGATTTCCTCAATCTCCTTACACTTATAACCAGCATGCCATGGGACCTTGCACCGAAAACAAAATGGTTTCTTACAATTGGGACACACACATCTCTTCAACTTACTTCCACCACCACACTCATTAATAACCAGGCCCGGCTCCGAGAAACACAAAAAAAATTTGGGCCGAAGACGAATCTAAATTTGGGCCTTAAGACTTAAGTAAAATATAAACTCGATAACGCAAATAAAAAAGCAAATCATACGATGATAATATTAATTTCAATACACAAAACATAAATATTGTAGCAAAATAATCTAATTTACATACCTAAACGAAACGCGATGCTCGTCTTGCATTTTTTGAAGCAAAACTATCGATCAATTCTTGATAATCTATGTTTTCCAACACATCGCTCTCAATAGATATCATCGCCAAGCCATTAAGTCTTTCTTGGGACATTGTGGATCGCATGTAAGTCTTCAACAACTTCAATTTTGAAAAGCTTCTTTCGGCCGAAGCCACGGTTACCGGAATAGTCAACAACACTCGATATACATTTACCTTGTTAGGAAAAAAACCGGATAGGTATTTGTATTTAGGAGGCATTTACCCTGCTGGCCTGGACGGACTGACTAACGGTGACGGAGCAAGGCTGGAGCGGAGCCGGCTGCAGGCATGTGGCAGTGGTCGGGTGGTGGACTGGTGGTCAGCGCCGGCGGTCACGACGGTGGTTCACTGGTTTGTGGCTGCCTTTTTCACATTTTGTGGTACGTATCGTACGGCCTAATTGGAGATGGAGTATGAAGATGGCGTTGTTTGTTTTTTTAAAAAACCTTTAGACTTCCAAGTTCCTTGTTTCCATCTCCTGCATCTTCAAATGGGTTATTGGGCTACAAATAACTTGGGCCTTGGGCTACAATTAATTTGGTCTACAAACAATTTAAAAATGGGGCCTAAACAATTTTTTTTTTATTACAAAAAATAAAATAAAATAAAATAATTTAAAATTTTCGGGCCTACCGGGTTGTCGGGCCCATGGCGGTCGACTACCCTGCCATGGGCCTGGGCCGGCCCTGTTAATAACCAAAGCCGAACACTCTCTATTCGGGCAGTAAACCCGGTCAAGCCCGAGCACGGCCGAGTCACATAACACATCGCACCATTTATCAAAAAGTTGGTGTGTGATTTTCGGGCGACATGATAACGGGTCCAGAGTGTGGTGGCAGTCGAGAGCTGGGCATTTGATGTCGGATACGTTGTCTTGGAGTTTGACTTGGATGTATTTGATGATGCAGTCGGTGCAAAAGGGGTGAGTGCATAGGTTATTGTTGTTGAATTTGGTGTTGGGGAGTGTTACTGGCTCGATACAGATCTCGCAGGTCAATGTGGATGATGATGAGTCTTGATGATCAAGTTCTTGTGGAGCTGGTGAATTTTGTTGGGGGGGTTGATTAACGTTCGCCAAAAGTTAAAGTTAAAAGTAGAAGATGAAGATGGGGCAGTGATATTATTGTGAGTATTGGAGGTATAAAGAGCAATAAAGATACACTGCTAGTTACATGGAAATTACTGCGAAGCTCACTTTTATTTGATAAATAAAATTATTATTATTATTATTATTATTATTATTATTATTATTATTTTCAAGCATAGTGTATTTATATATATCAACTTATCAAATAATTGCATAATAGCAAGAGGACATATACATAAACACATAGTGACTAAAGAAAAGTGTTCACCTCATTGAAATTACACCAGTTTAATTTATCCATAGATACGTTTCGTCTTGTTGTTTACCAATAAAAAATCTTTTTATTTTAATTTCTTCAGGTATATTGGGGATAACTGTTGGTTTGTTGTTGGAAAGCTTGGCATTCAGTGATTGTTAAATATACATTTTGTTGCTAGTATTATGGCCAATAACATCATTTTGTACAAAGTTGGTGTCTGCACGTGATTTCTTGAACTGCACGTATGGCTCAATAAGAAAGTACATTGTTGAAACTTGAAACTCACTATCTCCACATGTTCATGCAACTCTCGCTTACAACACCAGTTCTAAAAATATAGAGTTAATTTGTTTATAATACCGGTCCATTATTTTTCATTTTTAACTTTTTTACAACTCCAAGTCGAATAGGAATGCTAAATTGGTAGTTTTTGTTTTTTAAGCATCCCACGCCCAGACCTCCTAAGAATTTTTCTTATGCCCCAAACATCTCCCACGCTACCCAACGTATTTTCTTGTTATTATTATTTTTCTCAAAGAACCTTCTTATTCCTTGTAGTTTTTAGTTTATGAGTGAAGAAGTATGTTGGTATACTCCCCAAAACCACTTTTATTAAACCAATGAGACAGTTTTGCTTAAAATAAAAACAAGGAGTTGAATCTATATACACAAAATTAAACAATTTATCATGTTATTGTAAACAAACTTAGTCTTATCATAACCAGAATACACAGTCCTTACAGCCAATTCAATAAGAATATATAGACGCGTCTATAATCGAACCGCATATATATAATCCAATCATAGAACTAAATGTCTAGTGCTTCTTGTATCTTTTGTAGAGTACGATAATCAATCTTAGATAATAGAATAATTAGTGCAATAACCATAATCACCATGCAGAAAACCATAATCAATCCGATAATCGAAGCTTTACACGCGCACAACGTTTTACCACATCTGTAACAAAATCTGACTCCACATCTGCACCAAAGTTAATTCAAAATTATAGATTCCATCTGAATATAATAATAAATTAGTTATAATTGTTGGATTAACATCCCAAAAACATAAGTATTTTCCAACTGTTTAGGTGATATTAGGTATAAGTTATAATATGAATATTATTACCTGCATTGAACAAGTGAGCAACCTTCAAGACGCTCAACACAATGTCTACACCTCGGACACCTCATCCACTTGTTCATCTCCAACAGAACACCAAAAGCCACATCATTTTGATCCCGAATTTCACCAACTTCTTCACACCTGTAACCTGTATGCCATGGAACCTTGCACCGAAAACAAAAAGGTTTCTTACAATTGGGACACACACATCTCTTCAACTTACTTCCTCCACCACACTCATTAATAACCAAAGCCGAACACTCTCTATTCGGGCAGTAAACCTGATCAAGCTCGAGCACAGCCGAGTCACAGAGCACGTCACACCATTTATCAAAAAGTTGGCGTGTAACTTTTGGGCGACATGATAGCGGTTCAAGGGATTGATTGCAGGTGAGAGCTGGACATTTGATATCGGACACGTTATCTTCGAGCTTGACTTGGATGTATTTGATCATGCAATCGGTGCAAAAGGGGTGAACGCATCGGTTACTGTTGTTGAATTTGGTGTTGGGGAGTGTTACTGGCTCGATACAAATTTCGCAGGTGAATGTGGACGATGATGAGTCTTGTAGTTCTAGTTCTTGTTGGGGTTTTTTATTTACGTTACCCATAAGTTGAAACTAAACGATGGCTAGAGAATTTGTACTTTTGGAGTGATATAATTATTGAGAGTAAAAAGAGTATAAAGGTATGAAGCTGAGGTGGTAGTTACAAGGAAATTACTGGGAAGGTCACTATTATTTGATGACTACTTGCATTCTTGTTTGTTTTTAAGATGTTGAGTACACGTTTAATATTTACTCTTTTTAACCGCATGGAATTTATTAGTAACTTATTATATCAAACAATTCTAGCAAGAGAATATATACATGAGCACATAGTTACTGAAAAGGTTAGGTGTTCATCATATATACGTTTCACCAAGCTCTTTACCTATTAAAATCGGTCTGTTTTTATATATTTCTTCAATATCTTGGGGATAACTGTCGGTTTGTTGTTGAAATCCTTGTCATTAGGTGCTTGTCAGATACGTACAACTTATTGTCAAAATTATTGTGATTAACATCATTTGATTTGGGTGTCCATAATCTCTTTAATTGCTAGCTAGTGTCAAATCACAGACCAAACAAACTTTGCAATATGACATGAAGCAACGGGTGAAGGGAAGATTTCTAGTATTCGTTGTATAGTCCACATATCAATACTTTTCATATACATAACTTTATTTTTAAAGGAATTAGTCTTGTCTAGCGGTAAATGTAGTTGATGCATTTCGATTAATCCTTTTGATATCCAACCAGAGAGATTATACTGGAAATTTGGTCGAGTCTCCACCTATACACACCCATTTTTATCTCGTTATGGCATTGTAATCTGACTCAATAAGGTAATGCACTATTGAAACTCCAACCGAAAGCACGTTAGTATCGTAACGAACTTAACCTATACCTATCGAATCCATGTTAATACATTGCCACAACGCGATGGATAGAAACAAACCAAGACTTAAAAATCTATACGTGATCATCACTATATCTTTTACTGGAACGACATATCAATATTACTCATATATCAATTTACACCAATATATATAGTCTCTTACCCCTGTTTCAACCGGGACCTCCCCTCTAAGAAGCATATACCTCTACCTAGTTCTCATCACTATATCGTGAACTTTTAAAAAACTATTGAGAGACCGGACTCATATTAACGAGTAAATATATTTCTTTTAGTACTGCATTTATCTTATTTTCATATATTGATGATGTATCTTTCGACATGGCTTCAAATTTAAGCTTAGACACAATTGAGATCCGATCCACATAATGTTGACTTACATGATAATTGAAGTCAAAATTAGTCAACCAAAGTTGAAGAACTAATCATATACATAATTCATATCCAAATTAGCATATTATCATAACCAGAATTCGTAGTCCTTACAATTTAATGAAAATCTATAGACATTACGATTATCAAACTATATATAGTAACCGATCATAGAGCTAAACGTCTAGTTATTTTAAAAAATTTTCCAATGATATGATGCCGAACTATTAATCATGGTTTTAAATGCAACAATGAGTATACAGACAACTATAATCACTGTGCAGAAACGCGTAATCCATTCGATAATAGAAGCTTTACACTTGCACAACGTTTTACCGCAACTGTAGCAAAATTTAACCCCACATCTGCACCAAGTTTAATTCAAAGTCATAATCAGTTTGATAAAATAACATATATCAACTAAAATGTGAAGTTTCCATTTGAATATGTTGAGGGCACAAAACGAGTTGAATCATTGCGAGCTACTCGAGATTGGATCGATAAAATGCATGCTCGAAACAAGTTTGGCCTGAATTTCAAACAAAGCTGCATGTTTAGTTATCGAACCAGAGCTCGATCCTTGTATAGGAAGATCATTTACGCTCGTCGAGCCTTAACGAGCCTAATGTATTTTTAAGTTTTACCTTTTTTTTTACTTAAAAGTATTAATTTAACGATGTACAACCGAACTCGAGTAGAACTATGAATCGTTTAAGGTATTACACACTCGCTAGATCAAGCTTAGGATTGTTAAGGTTTTTTTTGTTAAAATAAATAAAATACTAAAAAAAAGTTTGTAAATAATTAATAAAGAAAAAATGAGCCAAGCCCGACCCTTGCTCCAGCTTGAAAACTGACTCACGACCCAAGCTCGGGCTCAGCTCGCTTTCTTTACAATTCTGTGAACTCTATGAATATGACCATGAGATAGCTAGTTTTGATTTGTTGGATTAATATCCCCAAAAACATTAATTTCCCAAATGTTTAGGTATGCAACTTCCAAATGTCATTCTCAATTTTGCAAATCAAGAGAGTACGTATGATGTAAAACTTCCTCTTACTTCAACTACCCACGCGATTACATCATTTTATTAGGTACAACTTATGATATGATCATATGAATATTATTATTAAAAAAAAAACAATATTATTTACCTGCATAGAACAAAGGGGCAGCCTTCGACACGCTCAACACAATGTCGACACCCGGGGCACCTCATCCATTTATTCCTCTCCGACAGAACACCAAAAGCGGCATCGTTTTGATCCCGAATTTCGCCAATCTCGTTACACCTATAACCAGCATGCCATGGGACCTTGCACCGAAAACAAAAGGGTTTCTTACAATTGGGACACACGCATCTCTTCAACTTACTTCCACCACCACACTCATTAATAACCAAAGCAGAACACTCTCTATCCGGGCAGTAAACCCGGTCAAGCCCGAGCACGGCCGAGTCACATAACACATCGCACCATTTATCAAAAAGTTGGTGTGTGATTTTCGGGCGACATGACAACGGGTCCAGAGAGTGATGGCAGTCGAGAGCTGGGCATTTGATATCGGATACGTTGTCTTGGAGTTTGACTTGGATGTATTTGATGATGCAATCGGTGCAAATTAAGGGATGAGTGCATAGGTTATTGTTGTTGAATTTGGTGTTGGGAAGTGTTACTGGCTCGATACAGATCTGGCAGGTGAATGTGGTTGATGATGAGTCTTGTAGTTGAAGTTGTTGTGGGGTTGGTGTTGTGTTTTGTTGGGGTTTTTGGCTTACGTTCCCCATGATTAAAGGTAGAACCGAAAGAAGGGGAGTGATGGTATTCCGAGTGAAGAGTATTGAAGGTATAATAAAGAGCAATAAAGGTATGATTACCAACGCGGAGGAGGTAGTTTACATGGAAATTACTTCGAATGTTACTTTTATTTTATGAATCTTATAAATTATTATTATTATTATTATTATTATTATTATTATTATTATTATCAATAACTAAAATAAAGTTGATTTATTTTTATAAGTTGTACGGATATATCTCATTATGTGTTTTTGTATGACACAATTAAGTAATAAAATCTTTTTTTCTATCTAACTATATTTCTTATATTGTTTTAGCTATACACTTAGTTTCATAACAATAAATACTTATATTGTTATTTATATTACTATCATTATACATTCTTAATTGTTTTTAAAATGTTAATGTCAAGTTTTAGTCTTTTGAGTCACGGGTATTTACACATATCAATTTATCAAATAACTATTGCAAGATAATATATACCTAAACACATGGATTAAAGAAACTCGTTCAACATATTAAAATTACATCACTTAATTCCTTAGTTTATTCATATACACGTTCTCCGAATATCAGGGATGTTTGTCCATAATTTTTTGTTGAAAACCTTGTCATGTCGTGTTCGTCAAATACGTACACCATATTATACATATATTTAATTTGCAACTTTGTTATGCATACAGGTATGTACATGATGCTGATGTGGTTGTACCTTTGTTTTGTTCCCGGTGCCCTGCCACGCGTCGTTTTTACCTCACAAAAACACCTGTTTCTTCCCTTTTTCCACTTTCTTCATGGTTTGCCCTCACTTTTCCGATTAAATCCACGGTGAGCTTCAAATACATTTTGTATATACAGGATGCTGTACTTTTTACTTCACTTTTGGTTCTTCTTCGTGGGGGTTTTCTTTACAGGTGTGTAACTCTAGACGGAGACACATGAAAGTATTCAAATATAGATATAGATACAGAGATAATAGGGAGATCAACGACGACGACCGTTGCGGACAACAATAGTCGATGGCCACCGGAAGCTAATCTTCATTGTCGTCTATCTTCCCTTCTTATATATGTTTAGTGCAACCACTCAGGTACAGTAATCCTCTACCTTTCCGCACTTATTCCATAATAACTCCCAAAATAGATCGAGTCCTTGATGAATTTCTACATCGGTAACTCGATTAACCTGTTCGGTTGTGTTTTGGATGGTAAAATCGTTGCAACTTTTGTTCAGTTAGTTTGATTTTATAGACCTATGGTTTACATTTAAATGATTATATAGTTTCGATTGTTCAGCATAAACAATTTTTATCATCCACATCAAAATAAATACTTTGATTGTATAAGTTAGTGTTAAATTGTTCTTTAGTTCATCCTATTTATTGATTTGGGTGTAATAGGGAAACATGATGTCAACTCATGCAAGGAACACAATATTTAGGCATTTCAAGGGCTACATAAAAGATCCTCTTGCTGGTATCATGGTTTTACTTAACATTATGTAGAATATAAGAATATGAGACGATTTATTGATTAGTTTTATTTGCAGTGCAGTCCAGACGATACTCCTTGGGATGAAAATGTTGTTTGGCATTCATCTGAACCGAAGAGTTGATGATAACGTTTCACCTTTTGCTTGATGTTTTAGGGTTTCTTTCTCCTATCAGATTTGAGATTATGAAATTGATTTGTTACAGGTTCTTGAATCGGCTGGAAAGGTAACAAAAGATAAGAAACCGGAATCCATTTTGCACAACTTACTAATTTATCCTTAGTGATTGTTGCATATTTAGGTTGTCTAACTTATTTAAACTTATTTTTAAACAGGTTTGATTGATTCTCAGTTTGATTGGAAGTTGCTTGGTTTGAGGTAAATACCAAAAGCGACATTGTTTTGATCCCGAATTTCGCCAATCTCATTACACCTATAACCAGCATGCCATGAAACCTTGCACTGAAAACAAAAGGGTTTCTTACAATTGGGACACACGCATCTCTTCAACTTACTTCCACCACCACACTCATTAATAACCAAAGCCGAACACTCTCTATTCGGGCAGTAAACCCGCTCAAGCTCTAGCACGGCCGAGTTACAGAGCACATTGCACCATTTATCAAAAAGTTGGTGTGTAACTTTCGGGCGACATGATAACGGGTCCAGATAGTGATGGCAGTCGAGTGCAGGGCATTTGATGTATGACACGTTTTCTTGGAGTTTCACATGGATGTATTTGATCATGCAATCGGTGCAAAAGGAATGACTGCATAGGTTATTGTTGTTGAATTTGGTGTTGGGAAGTGTTACCGGCTCGATACAGATCTCGCAGGTGAATGTGGATGATGATGATGAGTCTTGGGGAGTTTGATTTACGTTTCCCATAAGTTAAAACTGTTAGGGAGATTGGATTTACGAACACTATATTTTTGTGTTAACTCAATACAACTTTTTTCATATTATATACTAAAAACAAACTTGTATCCTATTCCTAATAATTAGCAGTTATCTCCTAGCATTTAAAAAATAAATTTAAGTTTATCTTAACTAACCCGATGCATGTAAGTAAATAAACAAAAACAAACTTTATCTCCTTTTAATCAAAATTAACATCTTCAAAAACCTAAAGAAGAGGATAGAATTTGCAGTGAGTGTTGGCCGGAGGTATAAACCCGGTGGTGGTAGTTACATGGTAATTATTATGATGGTCACCTTTATTTTATGAACACTTGTATTATTATTAACTTGACGAATGCCCACACGATGCGGCGTGGAACAAAAATCTTAGTACTCACGTAACGGTTGTAGATATTCAAGGTTCGTTTGAAACCTTGAAAATGTTTGAACCAATCATCACTTTTGGTCAGCCGGTTTCCGAATGTTCAAACCATAGCAAACGGTTTGGTTTATGTTTATACAGAAAATTTGACATATAAAAATGGATAGGATGGTAAACTTATTATTGAAGGTCAATGCGTGAAACCAAACCATTATTAATTATTCAGTTTAAAGTTTCAATGGTTCAGTTTCGGTCTCAATAACAAAAAATTGAACCAACGGTTTGGCTCACGTTATAACTTGGAAATCGTTAAACCGAATGGTGAACACCCATACGTAATATGTTAATTTTTTTTATTTGAAAAAATATAACAATACAATACCCAAATTAAAAACAATAAAATGCTCATTTTTATGGTGCAATTTTTTATAAAAAATATTAACGTACGAAAAAGTTATGGATGTTGGATAATCGTTGATAGGAAGTTATTTACAATTAAAATTAAAATGAATACATAAGTAAAGAAAAAGATCAAAAGTAGTAACTATTTCTTATATTTACAAAAGTTAAGTAAAGTTGAAGGGACAATGTTATAACTATTTCAAAACATAAATTTTATAATGGACAAGTTTCTTCATATCTTATATGTTATATAAGATGTACCTTAGGCATTAATAATTGTAAATTACTTAAATAGGACCTTAGTTGTTATATGCAAGTGTTTGTTTTTCATGATGTAAATCACCCACTCAAGGGGAGCTCACATTAAGTGAGGTCGGTTCGTTTATTAATATATCAAATTTTTTAGCGATAACGAGATCGTTCACTATCCTTTATATTATATGTTCAATCATTTGATTTACCGCACCTGTCTCGATCGCTTGTCAAGAACAAAATTCGTTCGTTTGTTGGATCCGGTTTCGGGACCTACACTTGGCATCAGAGCGGGTTTGAATCAACTGATTCAACTTTGTTCTTGATATTCGGGTTTTAATTCCGCGATTATCCGAATCGAGACGCAGATTTCTTGAAGACCCCCGTTGAAGTTTTGAAAATAAAGTTTGAAGATATTGGAAATAAAGTTGGAAATAATCGTGCTAGGAGTTTGTCTTTGTATAACCGGTGTTTCGGGACCGTTCTGCCAAGTGCCAATATTCTGGCGAGCCTAGGGTTCTTCTCCGGCGACGATTCCAGAGAATAGAGTTTTTGGGTACTTGTAGGTATGTGTTGCAAGTTATTTTGTGGTTTATGGGTATTTGAGGGTATATATTGTTGGACTTAATTCCCTTCATCGAGTCAATGAGGTGGGTTGGGCCGACCTATCGAGCCTATGATGGATTGGTGTCTTGTTTATCAAGTTGAGCACGTGACTTGGTTTACATAGAATAAATTACTTGGTGAACAAGTTGAGCCAATGACTTTATTTAAATTTGTTTTTTACTAATTAGTATTTATGTATGATCAGTGTTTGTATTCTAGTTTAATTAGTTTTCAAGTTTAAATTAGTATATATACGCGAGATTGTGGGTTATATTAAGAGAGTTTAAGAAGAATCGTGTATTGTAATTTCGAGCTAATGAGAATTACAAAGATCGAGCTTATGATCTAAATAAACTATTTTTTTTGTGTTTATCGATCCTGGTCACCAAACTTCATATATGAAATGACGATGTATGATTGGCCGATGCATAGGTAATACCCACGAGCACCCCTTCCACTCTTAGTTTTGTCTTATACTTGGTTCCATTTTTTCGTAACTTGTCTTTCGCTACATCAAACACATAACTTCGAGAATTGATATCCTATTGATCTTAGCTTCATGTTGGATACGGTTTAATTCGTTGTGAAGCTCTAACATCATAGAACTCACACAAAATGGTTAGTACTTAATTAAGCACAATTAATATTTTTACTAATGTCCAAATTGAAAAACTACGTTAACGATTTAAAGTGCATAAAACTATAAAGTCGAGTTCACTTGACTTGGTTACCAAAGGTGGGCCCGCACGTGAACCCCAATTATGCCATTGTAATAACAAATCAACAATATTCTTAACTTCAACAAACTTCGATGATACAATCAAATTGAGACAAGATCAGAAAATGGTACAATCAAACCAAGACAAAAACAAAAAATGGTACAAGTCATTCTACCTAGAAATCACCGTAGTTATTGAGTACATGTCAAAATCCAAAGTTTTGGACGTGTCACACTGTAAAAAACCTCTATAAGTATCCTCCTTAATAAGATAACACCAAGAACATCATCTAGTGTGTTATTTAAATTATTTTATTTAGAAAATGGGATTTTGCAAGTGGTTTTTGCTTGCATGTTTATGTATTTTGGCATTAGATAATGGAGGTAATTTATTGTTGCTCTCTAATGGAGGTATTACAAGCTCTTTTGTTAGGAATGAAGAAAGAAGCATAGACATGCCCTTTGATAGTGATGTCTTCAGGGTTCCTCCTGGCTACAATGCCCCTCAACAGGTGATGCTAAATTATTTATATATTGCTCTTACAATCTATTTTTCTTAACATTTATATATTGTTGTTAAAGATATATTCTGAAAACATCCTAAATGATTTTGGTAATTATTTTGTTACAATGGTGGTCTGTTATATATAGAGACACATTACAAGCAAGACCCTAAACTATCACTAACCGGCTGGTCAGGTAAAAATGTTCGACTGGAGGGTCACAATCGAATTAAAACTGGAGGGTCATATATGGTCGAATTGAAACGAATGGGTTGAAAATGGTAGGATTGAAGCGGGTCAAGGGTAGGATAAAATCTTAAAGCATTATAAATAACTTTTTTTGGAAGCTACTAATAAAAATTGTTTTAAGCATTTACTAATAAATTACACAAGATAATCAACTTATTTGTGAGTCATGCTAATAAAATTGGAACTTTTGCATTTAAAATAATCAAGACATGTCATTATGATGTTTTTCATTTTTTTAAGGTTCATATAACACAAGGAGATCATGTGGGAAAAGCAGTAATAGTGTCATGGGTCACGGTGGATGAACCGGGTTCAAGCAAAGTTCTCTATTGGCCTCAAGATGGCACCCGGAAGGACCAAGCTACAGGCCAAATCACCACTTACAAGTACTACAATTACACCTCTGGTTACATACATCATTGTACCCTCCAAAATTTAGAGGTCTATTTTCAACCTCTTTACATTTTAGATTATCCATGTGATTTAGTAGTATGTTTTTTTTTAACTTGCTAGTATCAGTAAATATATATACTTCAATGAGGGGGAATAATGCAAGTATTATATTATTTATTGTATATCAAAGTAAAAGTATGAAAATACATTATTATTTTATAATAGTATCCATTTCTTTGTTATTAGTTTATTAACACAACTTTTAACAAACTTATGACAGTCCAATACCAAGTATTATTAGAGGTTGGGATTGATCGTACTACAAGGACATTTTAGTTTGTGACTCCTCCTGCAGTCGGTCCAGATGTGCCCTATACTTTTGGAATCATCGGTATGTTATTGGAACTAGATCTTGTGTATTGTTGCACAAAATGTGACTTGCTTAATTAAGTTGGCATTGTGTAGGGGATCTTGGTCAAACATATGATTCAAATGTCACACTCACACATTATGAATTGAACCCGATTAAAGGGGAATCAGTGTTGTATGTTGGTAATTTGTCTTATGCTGATCACTACCTGTATCATGATAATCGGAGGTGGGATAGTTGGGCAAGGTTCGTTGAAAGAAGCGTTGCTTATCAACCTTGGATCTGGACCGCCGGAAACCATGAAATCGATTATAATCCTTACATAGTAAGTAAACGTCTTAAAAATGATTAATTGTATTTGGTAAGATGGGCAGGTTAAACTTCATGTGAAAATGGATCATCTTGTAAGTGAACCTACCCGTAAACATAAGTTTGTCCATTTAAGTTTATTATAAATAGTTAACGTGTTAAGTATGATTAATAATAATCAAAGTTTTTAAATAGAACAATATACATGATTGCATTTTTTTTAAAATATACTTAGATGATTTTAATCTGTTTACATTTTTTTCCTTTTATTTTAAGTAACATTTTACACGTAGTAATGATGTATGGCTTGATATAGGGCGAAAGCAAGCCATTTAAGCCTTTCCTTCACCGATATCATGTTCCTTTTAACGCATCAGGGAGCTCCGAACCCCTATGGTACTCGATCAAGAGAGCTTCGACATATATCATTGTATTGTCTTCTTATTCGGCATACGGTAAGACTTATAATATCATTTATTGTTATAATTAAATAATTTTCCAATACGGAAAACCATTAACTATGATAAAACTATAAAACATTTAACTAAATTGGTGTAGGAACATACACTCCTCAATTTATGTGGCTCGTGAAGGAGTTACCTAAGGTCAATAGATGCGAAACTCCGTGGTTGATTGTTCTTATGCATTCGCCATGGTACAATAGCAATGTGTACCATTAATGGAAGGCGAGACCATGCGAGTTATGTTTGAGGCATTGTTTGTGGAATACAAGGTTGACATCGTGTTTGCTGGTCATGTTCATGCTTATGAGCGCTCGGTAAGTGGATACAATCTAACATTTATCAGATATTGCATACATCTAACGGTGTCGCGTAAATTTTTAATGAAATTGGGACACAATATTGTAATTTCTTACCATTTTTTTTTTAAATGATTACACACACAGAATCGAATATCCAACATTGCTTATAACATAGTGAATGGGAAATGCACTCCTCTATTTGACCAAAATGCCCCTGTGTACATCACCGTTGGAGACGGAGGCAACATTGAAGGCCTAGCGACTACGTAAGACTATGCTTTATTTTTAAAAATTCTCTCTTTTGATATTATCTGTTTCTTTCTTCTATTTAATCCATCTTTAAATTAATATAAGGCCCAAAAATGATTACATTAACATGACTCTACACTTGATTATAGTGTGATGGTCATTTTAGTTGGACTATAACGTAGTAGCGGCTCGATTAGCTTATTTACCTCTAATAAGATGTGTATGAGGTGGTTTAGCGTGAGCTGGTTGGGTGTCGAGGTTGTGGGGGTTCGACATTTATCTAGAAGTAAACCCTAATGCACAATCTTTTGTACATGCAGCATGACGGAGCCACAACCAAGCTATTCGGCATTTAGAGAAGTGAGTTTTGGTCATGCAACAATGGAAATTAAAAATCGAACACATGCGTACTACAGTTGGCATCGTAATTCAGATGGATATGCTGTTAAATCTGATTCAATAGTGTTTTTTAATAGATATTGGTATCCAAAAAACGAATCTGATTTTTAAACTTAATAAAATCGTTGTTTTGGATTTCTTGGCAAAAAAATAAATAAGCTTGTGTTTGAATGATTATTTGGAAAATGTATAGTTGTAATACTTCAATTAAAATGTGTTCCCAACTCCATTTTACACATATGATTCCTTTGACCCAATAAACCCAACCTATGGAACTTTTAACTTTTTTTGGACAAGCCTAGTATGTTAGTAACATTTCGGTACGTTTGGTTTGGTTTGGTATGGTTTGATTTTATTTCACTCTTTAATTAGTACTCATTTTGAATTGAAAACCATAAAAATCATATTTAAAGACCTCATGTGTTACTATGTACAAAACCGTCGATCTATTGAAAAACTTGCTCGATCATATATACTCTTTTAACGTTTGTTCTACCACTTGCTTGTGTTACCATCGATAATGAATCAAGTACGTAGAGTGTTTGACGACTCAATAAGGATCGGAACAACTGTGATACCAGTTATACGAATCAAACAGAAGTAGAGGGAATTTGAAAGGACTAGTGAGACATTGAGACAAATTTCTATATTCATTCATAACCAGAACAAACCATACAGTAAACATACTTGAACTAACAATGGTAATTATTGGTAATTATTTGCGGACGACATACCTAATTTAGCTGATCAAAGTCGCTCGCCGTGGACTAACCAGCATCTGATTCAAGCAATTAGTGTTACCCTCGACCCTCGTCTTTGTTATCGATTTATTAATCTAGGGTCTCTTTTACAATAATGGTAAGTGTAGGGACTCCTTTGTAATGGTTGAGGGTACAGTTGTAATTTAGCCGATGAATGAGAATGGATTAGTTTTGTGACCTATTTATCTCTCTTGTTATTTTACATTCCGGCCGGCCTAAACCCTAGTATGCAATTCATATTCAGTTTCTATTTATTTATTTATTTTTCAGATGTTGTCATGATCAAAATATCCTAAATATGATTTGTTCCGTATATGTTTGCAAATCCTAGGTCTAACTCTAGTTATGGAGCATGAAAACCCAACAGGTAGTGCTAAAAAGACACAATGCCTAGATTCAGATATCATCAGCAGCCTTCCTCAACACATAATTGAAAGTATAGTCAAATGCCCATCCGAGATGCAGTGAGAACGAGTGTCTTGTCAAAGAAATGGCAATATTGTTGGCAGAGCATGCCCGAGCTTGAATTTACATTCGAGATGGTCAAATATTCTGATTACGATACGGTTGAATCACCGCCTGATTTTGATTACACAAAATTTATGAGATACAAGCTTGCCACTGTCATCTTCCATGTTTTGTTATCACACAACGGTCCAGAAGTACTAGACTTTGACTGTCCGGTTACTCGTCTTGATTTTGAATCTGAGGTTGCCAAGATGATGAGTTATCTTGCAAAGGGAAATAAATTAAAAAAACTCTACTTCGAAAATTATGGTGTTGATGTTCGCCTCTACAAGCTTCCTGTTTCTTTCTTTTCATTGCAACGACTAGAGGTTATACATCTCAGAAACTGTATTTTTGAACCTCCATTGGCGTTTAATGGATTTAGTCGCTTGACAACCATGGTTTTTTGGGATATTGAGGTTTCTGCTCAAACGCTTCAACGGTTCCTCTCCAAGTGCCCGATGCTTGAGAATATCCATTTGGTAACCAACTATTTTCAAAGTTCCTTTAGTTAATGATAGATGTTAATCTGTTAGTATATATAAAGGTATTTTTATCCATTTGGTAACCAACTATTTAGAAAGTTCCTTTAGTTAATGATAGATGTTAATCTGTTAGTATATATAAAGGTATTTTTATCCATTTGGTAACCAACTATTTAGAAAGTTCCTTTAGTTAATGATAGATGTTAATCTGTTAGTATATATAAAGGTATTTTAATGCAGTGGGATCTAGAGAATGTCTTTATAGCAGGCGGAAACAAGATTACATTCGCTGATGTTTTACAGTGTGTACCTTTGATTAAGACTTTGCATGTCACAAAGGATTACGTGAAGGTAATATTTAGGTTAAAGATTATATCTAATGTAAGAATACCCTCGTATTTGTTTGCTAATTTTGGCCTTTGTATTCGGTTAAAGTACTTATCTGCAGGTGGCATGCCACGCACGCTTCCAACTTCACTCGTCCATCTCAAAGATCTTGAATTGTGTGTGTGCTTGATGGATCGAAACGAAATGTGTTCTGTCATTTGTATTATCCGAAGCTCTCCTGTCTTGGAGAAAATTGTTTTTTGGGTAAATTGTATTATTCTTATTTATGGTAGTGAATAGTGATTCTTTAAACTTTTTCATTTTTTGACATTTCTAACATGTTTTCTGATTAGATGTATGATAATGAGAAGTTGCCTGATCAACATACTCCCAACTTTCTTGATCCAAAAGACCACCCAGATTTGAACTTGAATCATCTTGTGATATTGGAGATACGAATGATGAGTAATTACTCACCTATTGTGATGGAATTTGCGAAACTCGTCATGGCCAAGTCACCTGTGCTAAAGAAAGTACAAATTCACTTTCATTGTACTGATCCTGTTGATCGTGAAGAATTGAAAATGCTACTACTCTCATTTCCTCGAGCATCACCTTCTGCGAAGTTAATCATTGGCCGCCCACCAAGGCTATAAAGGCTGTTGTTTTTTATGAAGCTACTTATTTTCCTTTCCAGAATGCTTTTATGGACTATTTTGCGTGTGTTTTGATGATTTCGTTTTGTGTTCTTTATGAAATATCACAAGTTGATCCGAAGCTTTCATTTAAAGTAAATCATCTTGGTTTTGAACCTAAATATATGAGTTCATTATTTAGCTATAGTCTCCAGTGATACAGATCTTCATGGTTAAATTATCAAGAAAGTCCAACTCATAAGCCATTACATATTGCAACTAGTTTTCAATTGTTTAATCTGGTTTATCGGGTTGTCACGGCCAATCGTTCTAGTTGAACTTCATTCGAAGTGAAACTCGACAGATCTTCATTCTTGAGTTTAACTTCATCCTTGTTTTTGAAAAGAAATTGAACCAATATACACCCTTACCAATTTTTTTGGAAATCACTAAGCTTTAAAAAGTTGTAAAGAAAGTAGCTTGAAACAATCACTAGCCTTCCTCGGAGATGAGGTTATATTTTGTGACACTCTTATTTTCACGAGCTACATATTTTTTTTGGACAAATATTAATAACATAAAAAAAATTTAGTAATTAAAGTGTTCATGAGTTATTCAAGTTAAATCTCTTGCTAATTCTTTCAACTCCGATCTAACCCGTAATTTTTCATATTTAGTTTTCCTTTCAATTTGTACAACTTATGACTTCGTCGTCATGATCAACAGTGGTATATATAAACATCAATCCAGTTGAAGTATATGATAATCAACCACACAATAAATTGATTTGAATAAATTTCTAAAGCCTCCAATTTTTCCATTGTTTTGCCCTACATCTGATTTGGTAGCAGGAAAAGAAGATTTGTGAGGCATCTAAGTGTGATAACAAATGTGTGTTCAGTGTTTACACACTATTTAGTTAGTCGATATTTTATACTTATGTATGCTTGGCTTGTTGCTTTGACTAAGAACAAAACATCCCAAATTTTCTAGCCACAACATTTGATTTTCCATTAATTAATATAAAAATGTATCCATCACTTGTGGCCCAATGGTAGTAGGCTTTACTCTTGAGTTTTCCCAAAACCACCCGGGTTTTTACCCACTGTGTGTTACGTTAGAGAGTCTCGCTCTTGTGTCAACACAGCGACTGTCAGGTGCCAGTCGGCGGTATGGTTTCCCAGGGAATGCCAAACTTTTAAGCCAGCGTGGTCCCGGTTAATTTGATTGGGTGTCGAGGTTGTTCGGAACATTTATCTAGAAGCAATACATGGAAAATAGACCCTGATGCGCTAATCTTTGTACTTGCAACATGACGGAGCCGTAACCAAAGCATTCGGCATTAGAGAAGCGAGTTTTGGTCATGCAACAATGGAAGTCAAAAATTGAAAACATGCGTACTAAAGTTGGCATCGGAATTTAGATGGATATGTTGTTAAATCTGATTGGGTGGTTTTTTTTTAACAGATACTGGTATGGTATCAATGGAAAACGAATCTAAAGTTGAAAATTAGTCGATAAGTCATTGTTTTGGATTTCCTAGCAATGTAGATTTGTTGTAATACATCAATTAAAATGTGTTCTCGACTGGGGTGTTCACGATTTGGTTTTAAACCGTGAAACAGTTCAAACCGTTGAACAGTTTGGTTACACGGTTGGCTTTTAATTTCCGCAAGGTTTTAGCCGGTCAGTTTCAAAACTTACAAACCGTAATGAATGGTTTAGTTTATGGTTTATACCCAAAACCGCCCGTATAAAACCGGACCAGACCGTTAAGTTTATGCGTACATTTTTATTTTAAAATTATTTATATTTTACATTTTATATTTAATATTATAGTTAATAAAGATAGATTGGATCTAATATTGAAATGCTAATATAGCCTACAAATCAACATCAACATGGTTCAGAAAGCTTTTGTAACAATACCCTCTTATTTCGGCAGACAGACATATGGCCAATAACAATAAACTAATAAATGTTTTTGCTTGCACGATGTGTTATAAATTTAATCTTCGGCTATTTTGTAAGAGACTATTTCAAGTAAATGCCACACGCAAGTCCCTCAAACAACAAAACTTAATTTATTCTCCATGATGAATTCTTTCCATTATTTTGTGCATTTTATATAAAGTCTAAATCGTGAAACCAAACTGGAACCAAACCTGTTTATCACGGTTCGGTTTCAGTTTTAGATAATCAAAAACAATTACTAACGATTTGGTTCACGGTTTGTCATAAAAATCGTCAAAACCGGACCCTAATCCTGACTACATTTGATACATATGATTCCTTTTACCTAATAAACGGAACGACCCAATAAACCCAAACTGTGAAACTTGTAACTTTTTTGTTTAAGCCAGTAACATTTTCATTTGGTTTAATATGGTTTTTTGAACAAAGATCATGCTCTTTTAACTTTTTGTTCTACTAACTAATCACGTGTTACCATTGCCATTGCCATTGATTGAATCGGTTAGAGCGTTTGGTAATAACAGCTCGGATACCAGTTGAAGAAACACTGATCCGCTCCCCGGGTATGGGTCCTGGATCCAGTGAGTCCACAGGGTACAATACGATAATTACTACCACGATATGAATAAGGCTTCCTAAAGTCCAGTGACCGGAACCTGCAAAACAGACACCGTGAGTCTCGTTACAGGAAGGACAAGAGGGGGGGGGGGGTCTTCCTGTAACCAGCCTCCGGCGTGAGAATCAGTAACGTTCGTAATGAAGAAAGTACTGATGTATAAAGACTAAGTGTAGTCAGAATATATATGAGTGAATGAATACCTCATACCGTTTGACAAGGTATTTATAGCCGAAGGATGATGGAAGATGATTGGGGCAGCTGTCCTCTTCTAGAAGATCTTTGATAACCGCCTGGACACGTGTCTTCTTGTGATAGGTTGAGCTATACGTCCCATGTGCATGAGTATAACAACTTGGACACGTGTCACCAGCTGATAGGATGGATCGCACCCTGACCATGTGCACGGTTATAACAACCTGGCCAGGTGTCCTTTGTTCATTGGTTAGTATGTCACGTATTCCCCAAGTAAGAATCATGAGCCTTCTTCTATAAAGCATTTGAATGGTGACAGCTGTCCTACTAGCATTATCCTCCAGTTATTTATGCGGACATGTGTCTTGTCCCGCGGACGACTTTTGAGGTTGTTCGGATGCTTCCGCGCGTATTATGAGGACGTTCCTCCTCTATCTTGATATGCGGGTGATCCGTTTGTCCCGCGGGTGGCTTATAAGAGCATTCTCTGTGACCCGCGGGTGGTACTTAAGGGTATTTGGGTCTTTTTAGTACCCTACCTCTACACCAGTTAATCAGTTATACGATTTAAATAGTATTGAACGTAATTGGAGAGAAGAAACTAGAGAGACGATGGGACAATTTTCAAATACTTCATTCAAAACGAAATGAGCAATAGTAATAATTACACTAACAGCCCCTAAACTTCCAGCAAATGATCCTACAGTCCTTACTATATTCACACCATATATTTCATTGTCCGCTCATTTTACAGACGACAGACCTAATATAGCCGACCAAAGTCTTCCGTTCGTGGACTATGCGGCAGCCGATTCAAGCAAATATCGTCGTCTCGTCTCCAGCCTAAACCCCAGGTACGCAATGTGTATTCAGTTTTATGTATTTATTTTGCACATGTATTAACTTATACAATTAGTTATCATTATCAGTGCTGTTTATAAATTATAAATATCATTTCAGTTCAAGAATATTGTCTGCCCTAAATCTGATTTGTTCCGTGTATGTTTGCAAATCCTTAGGTCAGCTGTAGTCATGGAGTATGAAAACCCAACAGGTAGTGGTAAAAGAACCCAATGCCTAAATTCAGATATCATCAGCAATCTTCCTGAAAACATAATTGAAAGTATTCTTAGTCAAATACCCATCCGAGATGCAGTGAGAACGAGCGTCTTGTCAAAGAAATGGCAATATTGTTGGCAGAGCATGCCCAAGCTTTGGATGTCTCAAAGGATTACATGAAGGTAATATTTAGGTTAAAGATTATATTTAGTAAGAATACCCTTGTATTTGTTTGCTAATTTTGGCCTTTGTATTCGGTTAAAGTACTTATCTGCAGGTGGCATGCCACATACGCTTCCAACTTCACTCGTCCATCTCAAAGTTCTAGATTTGAGTGTGTGCTTGATGGATCGAAACGAGATTTCCGCTACCCTTTGCATTATCCGGAGCTCTCCTATGTTAGAGAACATTGTTTTATCGGTAAATAGTGTTATTCTTATTTTTGGTAATAATTCTTTATACTTTTATTGGCATTTCTAACATGTTTTCTAATTAGATGGATGACAAGGCAAACTTTCATGTTCAACAAACTCCCAACAACTTTCTTGATCCACAAAACCACCCAGATCTGAACTTGGATCATCTTGAGATATTGGAGATAAGCATGATTTATAGTATGTCAGCTCTTGTGATGGAATTTGTGAAACTCATCATGGGCAAGTCACCAGTGCTAAAGAAAGTACAAATACGCTTTGATTATAGAGTTTCTTTTGATGCAGAATTGAAAATGCTTAGAGGCATGCTACTACTTTCATTTCCGCGAGCATCACCGTCTGCTAAATTAATCATTGAACACCCTGACGGCTATGAAGATTGTGCATGTTGTTTTCTATGAAGCTAGTTATTTCTTTTTTCGTTTTTGGATTTAAGGATTGCCATCACAGAATGCTTTTATGGACTATATTTTATGTGTTTTGATGATTTTGTTTTTGTTATTTATGAAATATCAATACTCTAAGAAGCTTTTATTTCAAGTAAATCATCTTGGTTTGAACCTAACTGAGTCCATTATATAGCTATAAAATCCACAACGATAAGTGATATACCGAATTCTATAAATTGAAAATAGTGGTATGATCTTCTTGATTTAATTACAAGAATGTTGCCTCTTTATTGAGTTATTGGTATGATGTGGGTCATCCAACTCGTATGCCACTTCATATTGTAACTAGTTTTCAGTTTGTAAGTGTATGTCATTTCTTTTTGGAACCTACTTGTACTGGCCAATTGTTTAATGTTTATTGGATTGTCACATGTTAATAGCAAATCCAAGGGGATGCCAAAATTGAGGTTAACAAGGGGTTAGAAGTTAAGTCAAACTGCCAGTGACGCAATGATATGGATACACATGACACGAGTGTTAGGTGACGTAATAGTTACAAAGATACTCATAACGGTATGGCACATGTATAAAAAATAAAGTAGTATAACTAAGAATGTAAAATAGTAATGAAGAAAACTAAAGTGTTTCAACTAACAATGTTCCCAGATACCGATCACTAATGATATTGTATACAATCCACATATAAATAAATAAGTACACATGTTGGTGTGTCACCGTACCTATGAAATACAATAGGCACATAATTATATAGTATATTGTTTCCCATAAAAAAAAACTGATTTTGGATTAATATCAGCCATTAGATTATTCTGAAACAAAATCCTGACCGCTTAAACTCAAAAAACTGCTTCTAGAAGCAGAGGTTACAAGCAGTTGCTAGACCTATAGCAGTTTAACCCCACTACCCAAAATTGGCGTACGTTTTCTAAGCCTTATATAAGAAACCATTTACCAAGTGCCATCATTCTCCAGACGGCACTGAAGAGGAAGAGGAAGAGGAAGAGGAAGAGGAAGATATGCATCTCAGCGACTGACTGATTTCAAGCCAAGATATGCATCTCAGCGACTGACTGCCATAATACATCCCGCCTGCATTGGTTGCTCGTAAGCTTTCATATTATTTCAAACCTTGAATTGGCTTCTATTCAGTTTACCCGGCATTGAATTATATTGCTCATGTCTCTATTAATGGTTCTGTACCTGTATAGATGTTATAATCAGTTATTTCATGGTTATGTCTGTCCAGTATTGTGATGTGAACTTATTATATGCTAAAATATTTATGTATATAAAGATTTAGCAGTTTCTCTTTTCTATGTTACTACTATTACTAATTACAGCTTTTCCTTGAATGATTTGTCAGTTCACTGCATTGGATGGATTGCAGCATCTTATTTTGAAGATGAAAGTGCCAAATTGGTGTGTAGCTCCTTATTATGTAATCCATTTGAATTTAATATTTTTAACTTCTTATTCTTTTGTAGACACCAAAAGCTCATACAAAAAATTGTTAGTTATCTGAGTGTAACGTGCATTGGTTTCTAATTCAAATATTTCTTTTGTGTTCAATTAGTGTTTGGAAAGACACTTTTAAGTCTTAACTTGTAAAATACGCTTATACGTGGGGTTTCATTATATCATGTTGGTTTTTTTTAAGGAGGATGACATTATTTTATATTCTACCTCCTCTTATATTGTGTATTTAGAATAAATAAAGTGCTAGCCAAATACCATCCACCATTTTAGATGCAGACATTTGCAAGTAATGGAGAATTCAACCGATAAGGTCTCTGTATTTGGTTATATTTTTCTATTTTTAATCACTTGAATAGTGGTTGTGCTCAAACTGGCTTTAAACAGGAGTGAAAGAAGTTGTGATCAAACTGGCTTCATGAGCAGATTTGCATAATCTTGGATTGTTTTTAGCAGCAGGCAATCAGATGCACCATTTTGCAAACGGGTCAAGATTACCATTTTAGTAAGTAGATCAAATTATCATTTTAATTAACCGGGTCAGATTATAATTTTTAGTAGACGAGAAAAATTTTTATCTTTTTCACTGAACGGGTTATTTACCATTTTTAGTAAATGGGTCGAAGTTATCATTTTATAAAACGAGCCAGGCTTTTCTTTTTTAGTAAACCGGTCGACCTTAACTTTTTTCAATAAACGAGTCAAAACCACCATTTTTTAGTTTAGTGATTAGCATCTTTCATGGGCAGGTAACATGTTTTTTGGTTCGGGTCAACATGAGTCTTCTTTCTCGGGTTAGGTTTCTTACACTACTGTAGACAAGTAAGACTACTGTCTTTCAGGCTTCACATTTAACCTATGCCGCTCTAAGCCTCACCGGATGAGGAACATGGGGTCACCAACTCACCAAGGGAAGGGGCTACAACCATGGCTTCTTTTGGCAGAATAATACTGTTGTGACCATATATGCATCACTAGGTGATGATGAAATAAAAAGAACTATAAAATGTCTTAACATATTACACATGGCTATTGGTTTTGGCGTTACACTTTTTGGTGAGGCGGTAGGATAAAAGCTAAGCGAGTATCAATCTTGAAGCATCATAGACCTGCACTTGATCAGCCACTTGGCCCCTCCTTGACTTTGACTTTGATTGTGCATAACCAACTTATTCGGGTGTGATATGCTTATTTTTCTTACTACAATACATATGTTTTAGAGCATGTATTTGAAAGTATTGGTCATGATTTGTTTCTTTCATATACTGACTACAAGCGATCCATAGATTTCAATCTAGGTATTGGAGTTGCTAATAAGGTAAATGACAATTTAGAAAAGCTTGTATCAAATCAATTCTCCTAGATTGACTTTATAATAGTCAAAGATCATTTTGAAGTACGTTTTTCTATTTAAATGAGGTTTTTTCCGAACACCCTTGCACAAACAAAGCCATTGTGTTCAAGGTTTTAATAAGCAAAGTATCTATTACTAGTAGTTTGGTCCGACTTCAGTGTATGATTTCCCATTTTACATGGTCCTTGATCCATGAACCATGAACATCCCTTTCTTTATGGTCCTAGCCCTGATCAGTTTACATAGTTGTTTATAGTTTTTAATATATATTTAATTCGTTTACTTAAATTTGTGTTGATACTAAACGTGTTGAACATGTATCTTAAACGTATATTGTTTTAGTTTAAAATGCAAATAATTATAATTTTGACGGTGGACGGGTATAAAACTAGTTGTTATGACCTGAACTTCTTTATCCTAAACACTAACCCATTTAACTTTGTATTGTGTAAACATGTGTAATATATTGTCAGCTCATGTTACTCCTCCATCGTCTCTCTTCTAATGCATTAGTATCACTTGTTCCTATATTACCTAATCACCCTATTAAATTTTGTTAAAAAAACTATGCAGCTTAACTAACTTGTGACTATAACATATCCCATAAAAATGATTCCATTCCCGACAACAATCGGACATGAAAACCCACCGATTGTAAAACTAACGGAATGTCTGAATTTGAATATCATCAGCACATTAACATAAGAGAAATTATTCTAAACTGACATTAGTTACTTCGACATCGTTCGAATCCTAGCGGTAGCGATGGTGACAGATTTTAACCATCGATGGGGATGACCATAGCGAAAAAGGGAAAAAGGCATGCGTCTGTTATATATGTGGAGACAGAGGCGAAGCATAGTGAGGGCCAGGGGTGGCCTCGTCCCCCCTTTCGCGTAGTTGTATAATTTAGCCGTTTCTTGTTCAAAAAATTTTATGGATTGTGTAAATTAACATGTTTTCAACCGAAAAACTAAGTGCCCCTCCACCCCACTCGTTTATGAATTTTTTCAATACATTTATAGTTTGATCTCGATATTTTTGTTCAAGTTTCGCTGCTGTTTTTACCTATTAACCATCGAACTGCCACGTGTCAACCAGCATAACTATTAACTTTACCGTCACGGACTGACCGTAGACCGACGAACGAAACGGCACATGCTCTCGTTGTCAACGCCAATTTCAAACTCCCGTGAACCTTCGATTTGTTGCAAAATCGTAGATGAGATTCGATCTGTAACGAATTAGACAGTGTAAATTTATAACGAAGGATCTCGAAACCCTAGATTTATGCATCATTAGTGTGAATGAAGGATTCTACGGAATCGTAGAGATGACGGATCAGACGATCAATGAAAATGAGAAGAAAAAGAAAGACGTAACCGAAGATCCAGAAACATTTAGCTGTTTGCTTCAACCGTGTCCTGCCGATTCCGATCCTAATTACATCGGAATTCGCCGTATTCTTCTCTTTCGCAAGGCGAAATCAGGCGTTCTTCGCCGGAAGGTACTCTGATTAATAACTCATTTTAATTTGTTGTTTTGTTTGATGATTAATGAGTATAGCTGTTGATATGTGTTGTTGTTGTTAGGATTGGAGATGCAATGGCAAAGGATATGTGGCATATCGTAATTTCATCAACAGGCCGGATAATTGGTTGAATTCGCAAATGCCTAGTCGAACTAGCACTCCTGGAACCAGGTGGCTCAACTTTTTTACTTGCTTCTTTCTGTCTGATTATAACTGCACTTGTTGAATTGAAAATGTTCATCACTAAGCATAATGTGGTTGGATTAGATGCGGTGACGTTGTTACTTGCTAGTTTGTTTACTGGTTAGAATATGGTTAGAGAAGTTGCAAGTGAATTCTCATGTGTTTGTTCGTCAATGAAGATAATGTGGTTGGATTAAGGTGCAGTGACATTGTTAGGTTGTTCACTGGTTAGAATATGGTTTGAAAAGTTGCAAGTAGATTGTCATTAGTTTGTTTGTCGACGAGGATAATGTGGTTGGATTAGATGCAGTGACAATGTTAGTTTTTTTACTAGTTAGAATAGAATATGATTTGAAAAATTGCAAATGGATTGTCATGAGTTTGTTTTTCAATGAGGATAATGTGGTTGGATTAGATGCAGTGAAAGTGTTAGTTTGTTTACCAGTTAGAATATGGTTTGAAAAATGCAAGTAGTTTATCATGAATTCGTTCATCATGGGCATAACGTGGTCAGATTAAGATGCAGTGACATTGTTAGTTTGTTCATTAATTATAATATGGTTTGAAAAGACGCAAGTAGGTTAAAGTGAATTTGTTGTCACTGAGTAAAATGTGGTTGGATTAGATGCATTGACGTTGTTAGTTTGCTCACTAGTTAGGATATGGTTTGAAAAGCTGCCAGTAGATTATTATGAATTTGTGATAATTGCTAATCTACTGGCTGGTTTATCAGTGGGCGATGGATATCTTCTCCAAGTCAACTCTCCCTTGCACTTGAGGCGGAAAGCTGGGCTGGTAGCAGGGTATGTTTTACTTCTTTCATCACCCTAAATACATATATATTGGGATAATGAGGGGTTGTTTGGGATTATTTTCTTAAAGCTGTTTATATGATAACTGCTTTTTAATACAACTGATAAGCATTTTGAGGGTACCTGGAACAGCTTATCTGATCATTTGTTAAAAAATTTATTTTCAAACTACTTATATTGTAGGGTTAATGGCATCAAAAAAACCAACAAAACTCGCATTTTGCACAAAACATTTTCTCAAAGGAGTTTTGGAGTGTTATCATCCCTGAAGTTATTAAATTTATACAAACCTGTGGCATGGTTCTTGTTACCTGCACACCCAGCACATTTGTGGACACCACGTAGGCACTTTTAGCTGATGTGGATGCCACATAGATTCTTTTTGCGTACTTGAATGGTTTTGTTGTTGGCAGGGTTCTAAGAATTGTTATTTGTTAGTTTGTTAAGGTCAGCCAAAAAGCGAATGCATGGCATACATGTAAAAAAATGCCTAAGTGGCATTCAAATATGTGCTGACTGTACAAGCAGCCAACGTTTCATCCCTGAATTTTTATAGATATTTATAAATTAGCAAACTCAGTGACTTCTAATATGTCAAACTTTTACATGCAAAATGAGAAAGTATGTTATGTTGCATTTTCTATGGTACTAACCCTGTCTCAGAAGGCAGTAAGCAGATATTGAGTTTTAATAAGCAGCCCAAAGAGTCCAAATGGTGTGTTTTATATAATTCGTTATATTTTCAGGATATACGTGAAAGTCAAACACTAAGCCGTACTGTTAGTTTGGGTGCAAATTCAAGTGATATTGATAACTCACGTCGAAAGGTTGAACCTGCATATTCTTTTGTGGGAATGCATTGCATATTTGATGAATGCAAATCAATGGGTAACTTTCAAGTTAATTTTTTATGGTAATTTAATTTTTAGTTTCTTTTAAATTCATGCAGTGAGTGTTTTAATTTTACTTGCAGTTACTGTTATAAAGTTTGGGCATATGTCTTCTGATATACTTGCCTATGGAGCAACAGAAGGAACAATAACAGTTTGCACTGTTTCTGAACCACCTTCAATCATGAAGAAGTTGACTGGACACTCAAAAGATGTCACAGGTTGGATCAACTGGTACTGACCCTTGAGTCTTTGCTTTAATGTCTTTTGATGCATTCTCCATTTTCTAGTTTTTTGTTGCCAAGTATTCTTGTGATCTGTTTGTGTTGATCATGTTTAAAGTTAGTGCAAACCGAACGAAGTTGAAACAAACATCACACTTTTTCTGATTTAGGAACCGCCAATCATATGCACATATCATTGTACAGTTCATTACTAGTTTTAGCAACCCCAACTTCATTTTAACTGATCTTATCTGTAAATTACTGTTGTGACAGTGGTGGTTGTCATGTCAGCTGCCACATGAGATGTCACATGCAAATAAAAAGTTCTTATCTGAAAAAAAAAATGACCTGCTGCAGGTTGAACACATCATTCATTGTTACAATAGGTAATAAAATGTAACTTTGTTGATAAAATTGGTTACTTTAAGTTGGTTTAAGGCGTTTGCCAAAATTGGTAACAAAGTTCGGTTCAATTTTAGTCGATTTTCTCTTTAATTTGCCGAATGATGCACATACGCTATAAGTCTATAATGCGTTGAAATTTTTTTAAAAAATATATATATATATGTTTGATATGGTTTTTCTTACAAATTATAGTTTCAAATAGTCATGAAAGATTACATCACATGGTATGTCGCATATACAAATACTGAAATACATTAACCTGACATGTAAGATGCCGCATCAACAGTTTTCTTTTTAGAGAAATCAGCAAAAGATGGCCTGTTGCTGCTGGTTGAACATGTCCATTGTTGCTACAATCGACTATAAAGTATAACTTAGTTTCTAAAACTGATCCTTATTGAAATTTGGTTTCTCTTTTGCGCCTAATTGTTTCTCCTTCGTGCAGTTTACCCCTTCAGTTATGATTATATATTTGGATGTCAGTCTGCAAAAACTTTGGACTGGGACAAACATTTATTAGCTTTATAAATAGTAACAGAAAAACTATTTAGTGTATGTGGTCAATTTCTAGCATATATCTGTATAAAGCTACAACGCTCTGCTTGCGGTGCACGCATATAATGTATATATGTGTGAACCCTCGGGTGAGCCAAAGTAAATTTGCACTAATTTTGACGTTATTTTACTAATCTCATGAAAATAACGTTAAAAGTGGCGGAAGGTTAATCAGGCATCATGTGGTGGCGTTGATAGCCGAAAGACAAGGGCACATGCACCAATCAGCCGGTGTCCCGATGATTGAGTGCTATGTGCCTTATGTCCAAGGCTTGATGCAAAACTACTATCGAGCCGGGGGTCTCACTGGAAGCAGCCTCTCTATCCCTATGGGATAGAGGTAAGGCTGTCTACATCTTACCCTCCTCAGACCCTACCATAGCATTGCTATTGGTGGGATATACTGAGTACGATGATGATGATGATGATGATGATGATCTGTATAAAGCTACAGTAGTTTCTACACATACAGAATCATAAGCAACTGGAACGAATTAAAATTTTCATTTTGGGCCGCTAATTGATGTATAAAATGCCTTGCTAGTGTAAACTTTAATATTCTAAATGAATTTTGAAACAAAACAGCTTGAAAATAAAATGTTTAGGTGATGATATACGTTTTTCATCGGGTAAACTTTAAGATGTGAAAGTATGCATATATTTGGAGCACATTGTTGTATTAAACCTTTAATGAAGCTTAAAAACGCAAACAATATAATGTCTCGAGGGTGTAATAAGACATTTGTCCTGATGCCTTTATGTTGTAGAAAGGACACTTTAAAGTTTTATGATTTCTTTTATACTTTTAATCAAATTTTTTTTGTTTTTCTTTTTATAGATTTTGACTTCTCACTGAACAATCAATACATTGCATCATCTTCACTGGACAAAACTGTGAGGGTCTGGGATATTCCAAATGGCCTCTGCCTTCGAGTAATATATGGAGTTACCTCTCAGCTTTGTATTCGATTTCACCCTGTAAGTGCAAATCAACATTTTATAGTTTTAATATAGTTATATCATAGTTATCAAATGCGATAAGCGCTCAAAAGCGTTGAGGCTGGGCCTAGCGCTTAGGCGATAAGCGCAAAACAAGCGCCCGATTTAAAAAAAAGCGCACATTAAAAAAACAATTTTTTTTAACTAAAATAGAACATCTTAATAAGAAAACATACATTCATTCTTGAAATAGTTCATAGAACAACCAAACACCAAAATCCAAAACATGAAATATGCATGGGAAGGTTGGGAACATATTAATGGGCGCTTTAAATATCCGAGGCATGCAACTCGCAGTTAATGCGCCTAGCGCTTTAAATGCACTTAAGCGCAAAAGGCGCTCGATTTTAACAACTATGAGTTATATTGTAAGGAAAATTGCATAAATCCCACCCTACTTTGTCATCTGTCCCACATTAGTCATCTTACTCAGGAAAATCTCACTTGTGTCATTAAAGGGTAAACATTTTGTTTCACATCAAGCCATTTGGTAACCTTATGACACTGCATTTGTTTTCGTTTACTTTATGTTCCACTTATGTCATTCAATGACCAACACATCAGTGTATTTAGTGGAATAAAAAGTCGTTTTTTAATGAGCGAAGCGGCATTATAGACCGTTTAAGAAACAAAAAAAGGCAAATTTGCAAAATTTTAGACTGCGTAAGTGTATCAGTGTATGTACTGTTTGCCTTTAGTACAAAACACACTTCAAAGTTCAAATATTCATTTAAGAAAAAAAAAGTTTTTAAATTTGAAAATTTTTAAACTGCACAAGTGTATGTAACGTTTGTTATTTATACAAAAATACACTTCAAAGTTCAAATATTCATTTAAAGAATGTTAATTTGATATCATCTTAGGATTATGGATCGTTGATACAATTAGTTCCACGCATTTAAAGAAAAATATAATTGGGTTATGGGTTTACACTCTTCCACCATTGTTGTTCTTGGCAGCTTGCCTTGGAATACTCGGTTTAAAGTAATTGTTATTGTGCTGCCCCATACCATCATTCCTAGACCCACTAGCTCTCATATTGTTCCCGGTGCCTCCCTTTGTGTTACTAATTTAATTTATGTAATTAATTGCAGGTGAATAATAATTTTCTTTCAGTTGGAAATGCAAACAGAGAAGTCTCGGTAACAATGCAAATCTTTTGCTTCCTTTATTTTCATGAGAGATTTCTAATTAACTAATCAAGTAGACTGTCTGATAATGTATTTTCTATCGCAGGTATTCAACTTTAGTACAGGAAGATTAATAAGTAAGATAGTTGTTGATGGCGAGGTTCCTGCCCTTGATTATGACCATACGGGTCAATTAATTTTCTGCGGGGATTCGCAGGTCAGCCTTTTACAAACCAAGTCGACTTTATTCTGATATTTAATCATGTTTTATACGAAATGGATAAAAATTTTGACTAAAAGAGGAACGGGTCAAAGGTTGGCCAAAGTCTATTTTTGATGCTTACAACCTCCTAAATCCTTTTTATTCAAAGATTTAGATTGTTATCTCAATAATATTGCCTTTTTTTTCCTTCTAATTATTATCAACAATTCAACACATTGATTATTATAAATAGTGGATAATATGTGCAAATCGTTTTGTCCTGTACCAAGCGCACACACACATAGACTAAATTGTTAGTTTTGATCTGTTAGGGATCTATATATACACTTAAAGTGAATTCTCATCAAGGTACCTTATCACGGACCCACCGCAGAAGAAGTATGAGCAAACATAAAACTGAATTTACAACAATACAGTATAGATCATTTTCTCTTATGACACAAGGTCCTGTCTTGCTTTCTCTTACTCGGGACGGAAGCTTGTCTTTCTTCAGGTATTTGGTTCAATAAAATTGCTTATATTTCTGGGATTAAAACAGTATCTTACTTATCAGTAGCGATCAAATAATTTAAAGTTTAAAATGCTGATCAGTTTTTTGTTTCATTTTGATAGTGTTTCTTTGGAGTTACAAGGTTATTTGACTCTTCGGTGCTCTTTAAAGTTGGACCCACGGGTTCACAGTATTCGGGCTTCTTTTTGTCCTTTGCTTTCCCTTGAAAAAGGAGAATACATAGGTATCTTATCTCTCTCTTCGGTTCCCACTGTTTATGGTTAGTTAACATATTAACTTTGGTATTTCCATAATATGTTGATTTTGAAGTTATTGGAAGTGAAGATGCAGCTGTTTATTTCTATGACTTAACTCGGCCCAAGCATACTTGTGTCAACAAGCTACAGGTTTCTTCCTCTTATATATGTGTGTTTGTGTGTGTGTGTGTGTTATACACTTATACCCATGACCTTGTGGTATAGTGTTTGCCCCTCCAAAAGTGAGGTGGCGGTTTCAAATTCTTGCAAGTGCAAGGTTAGTGGGATTTTAGGTGGAAAACTTTGTTGTTCAAAAAGAAATATATATGTTAGTTATACAAATGGTCAAACATGGTTTTGCCAAAAATAACAAGTTTGGGCTTAACATTGTATGCACAGGGGCATGGATACCCGGTGATTGCGGTTGCATGGAATCATGGTGAGAACCTATTAGCATCCTCTGATTTTGGTGGCACTGTAATTGTGTGGAAAAGAGAAAAAACAAAGCAAAAAAGGTAAATTAGTTACTTTTAATGAACTTTATATGTATACTGAACATTGTATAGTACCGATCATCGAGAAGTTTAGTGTAACCAACATTCATATAATACTTTTATGAAAGCGTGACGCTATAATTTTTTCTTAACATGTTAAAATGAGAAGTGTATCTTCTTTTCATTTCCTTTTAAAAAAAAGTTGTAAATGAATTAAGATAAATAAGACACAACATAGCCTTAACAAATTGGGAGCATAGTTTTGTTGTCATACGGTATGACTTTGTTTAGTTTGTTTAACTAAATAGGTTGACCTTTATAAGCTGTTTATGATATGCTTAACCCATTTTGTACAACTCACCTATTAGGGTTGTTTATGAGCCGAGCCGAGCCAAGGTAAAGCTCAGGCTCAACTTGGCTCAGAATTGAAACCGAGCCAATTGTACTATTGTAGGCTGTAGCAAGTTTTTTTTGAGCTTTTTGGACAGTCCCACCGCCAACCCAGTTAATATATCAACAATTCTTATATAATATATAGGAAAAATAGAGAAAACAAATAGAACACTACTACATTAAAATCTCTATAATCGATAAAAGTTTATGAAAAAGCTAAAGCCCACTCTATATTTTGTTGTGAGGGTATGAAATAATAAAAATTTAAAAAGAGATAGGGTTGAATGAGGGAGGTTTTTGAAAAGTAACTAAAGAAGAAATGAAACAATTGTTTGTAACTAAGATAGACATATCTCAACTGCTAAGCAGTTGAAACTTGAAAAGTTCTAACAAGGCAACTACAACCAGGTATAGGCACAAAATTTGACATGTATAAACCATAGTTTCTCTCCATGTTAACAACCTATCCTATTCTTTCTTTGTTAAAACTTCTGCATCACCTTCGACCACGCTTTGACACCACCTATAAATAACACGATCATAGACATCAGTTTTATAACACGTAAAAACAGAAGAGTGAATATTAAGAGTATCGATATACTCTCAACGACAGTATATCAATTATGTCTAACTTATAACTTTTTTCGATCCATTTTGGTAAATTATGGGTTTTAGAATAGTAGGTATACAACACTAGTATTTTATACATTCCTTTTTAATTTTTAATTGATTGTCTCCTTGGGTTCTTATATTTTATAATGTTTATGACTTTATATGGTTCTTAAATCCGGTTAAAACAGTTAAGTCTGGCTGGTTCTGAAAAATCGGATGATTTTACCTATGATTAAAAGAGTGAGCCATTAAAAAACATGAAATTACCAAGATGGACCACTTGAAAGTATATTTGCTATTTTATGACATTTTTTTGTTTATTAAAACAGCTAACATAAAAAAACAGATTTTGGCTTGTTTCTAAAAAACATTTCCAAGAATAAAATTTTGAGATTGTGTGGCTGCTACTTGTATACCTTGTAGGATTTGATTGGTGTTTGGCATTGTGTTCCAAAAGTAATTGTGCAATAATATGAAATATAGAATAAGATAATCCACAATCCGAGTGTTTGAAAATTTCTGATTATAAGGATTTGCATGTAAAATGACCCCTAAAAACCAATAAAATAGATTATCCAAATTTGAGATTATTTGGCCCCTAATTTATCAAATTAATTACAATCAGTTTCTCTTATACAAAAACAAAAGGGGGGGTCATGTGTGACTTGAAAACGCTATAATCAGATCATTTTCGGAACATACAATCCCAAACGCCCCCTATACAAATCTTCCCGTGAAGATTCATAATAAACCAATGGATCTGATTTTGTCCAGTATTACCAACAATGTTAAGAGTTATTGTAATATAAATTGTTTATATAATCATGATTAATGCACTAATTATTTATTATACAAAACCATTAAATGGCATAATATTTAGGTACCAAATCTCAATCCTCATAATTGTCATAAATATAAGTAATGTGGCCTTGACTATTTACCATTTTAAATTTTCATATGTATTAGTCCAAAGGCGTGTAAGGTAATATTACGTTTATGACTCGCTATATATAGCTAATTACCAAATGGCCCTTTTATGTCATTAAGATTTTCACCAACTTTTCTTTATAAGAACGCGTAGTCAAGTTCAATGAAATCAGATTAAGTTTATGTATCCTGTTTCGCTACCAATTTCAGAAAAGAAAAAGGTCCCATGCTGAAATTTGGTGAGGGGTTTTGTCATTGGTAAACAAAGTTATGTAAAAAAAAAACCTTTCAAGCTTATTTTCGGCATTTGACATGTTTGTGGTCAAAACTGGTGAAAAGGAAACAAGATACATACTTGGGTGGCCTATAACTAGTTTTAATGTTTGGGTGGAATGTAAAAAAGTCAAATACTCAGTGACTTTCGCATACATTATGCCCACTAATTTTAATGAACAGACTTGCAAAATTATAGTCATTTTTGTTATGTTTATGTTCATGTATAAACCACTAAAGCCTAATGTTGTTGAATATACCAGTGCCATGAGATATTATTATTCAAGGCACAATAAGCAACTCCCATATAAATGAAACATATAATGAGTTTAAATAGTGTGAGAATTAATTAATCACCTTCATGGATGAATGTGCGGGAATAGCATGAGAATTTTGGAGACAGTTATGACAGAAAAAGTGTTCCATTCCATTAGCCTCTTCTCCAGTTATACCTATACAAGCAGGATGAAACCTGAACCAAAAAAGCTGTTAAATTCTAAAAAAATAATATCAATATACTTCAAATATATTATACCTACAAAGTAAACTCAAAATAATATCTGTAACTATGATTCTTGTTCTTAACCTAAAATAATGTCAACCTTATGAATAAAGCAACACTTAGATCAATCTAATCATTAAAATACTAATAATAATAATAATAATAATAATAATAATAATAATAATAGTAACCATAGTTACAATACTAATAACAAACAACTAAAGCAGAGTCTAAGAAGAGCATATCAGGATTTCAGATATACACAAGGATGCAGATATTAACTTTGTGCCTTGACTGCGTTCGAGTTTCTAACCAACCTAATGTTTTATGAAATATTTTTTTGCTAACATCAAAATTTTCATTTTGTGAAAAGAGTGAAATTCTAAGTTTACTTTTCAGCAAATGACACCAAATCAACACGGTTACAGTAAACGATGTTTATCGAACACAATAAAAGCAACCAAAAAAACACAAATTTAGGTCAAATTCAACTAATGAAATTAACAGTAATAAAATAATGAAAATTACCAATCTTTGCAGCTCTCACATTGAATCATCAAATCATCAGGATTATAAGGCATCTCACATTTGCAATACCTAAATAATTAAAAAAAAATCACCAAATTTAATCCTTTAGCAACTAATCAACCACCTAAAAGTATTAATTAGTTAATAGTCACATACACAACTGCTCTATTCGGATAGAACTCTCCGGTAGCCGAAGCATACTCAAAACAACAATAAAAATCGTCGTTTTCAACTGCCTCGAGCTTCGTATAACTCTTAATCGAGTGAACCGTACACTTTCCTTCAATCGTTTCAGCGCTCTGGACATCATAATGATCAGAAATAAACAATTCCTTACTTCCATGATACCGTTTCCGGCCACCGGTAGTTTCCTCCGGCCAGTAATACCACTGCACGTGGACACTCACATCACTTCCTTTGTCGTCCGGTTCGATCCTCTTCACCTTCGCTATGTACGGCCGGTTCGACGACTCAGGCGATCGCATGTACACGCAATCGCCGGCTGAAAACAGAAATTGAATAATAATAATAATAATAATAATAATAATAATTTGGGGAAAATATAAATTAATTGAAATTGATAAGATTTCAGTGGATTAATTGAACGAACGTTGAATGGATTTACGAATGCATTTGACGAAATAAGAGTCTAGGGTTTGTCGTTTTCCGGTGGACATGGACTGAGACTGAAAATGACTTCCGGCTGACATGCAGACGATCTAAGAGGTTTGTGTTCTTCGGTTACTATTGTATTACTACTGTTGGTTTAAATATTTATGGGATTTTTCAATAATATTCTTTATCATAAATGTAGGTTTAACTTTTTTAATTAGGTGGTTAGTAATTAATTAATTAATTATAATCTATATAAGTTATTAATTCAATTTTATTAGCTTAACTTAAATGGTTAGATATTAATTAATTATAAGGTATATTTATAATCTATACAAATTATTAATTCAATTTATTAGTTTAACTTAAATGGTTAGATATATTTTAATTAACTAGGTTAGTTACCCGTGTAGCACACGGGTTAAAATAACTAGTTTTTTTAAATAATAACTTAATGTAAAATACAAAAAAGATGTATCACATATATAAAGATAATATTACACGGTAAAAAAGTTACACATTACGCAATTTGAAAATAAAAAGTTGTTAGAAATTCATAAATTTTAAATTATTTCTTTGTTATTTTCTATATTAAAATTTAGTTGAAAATGACTACTTTTTTAAACCAACTCGTGGACCAAAAGTCATTCTGATCTTAAATTGTTTTGGCATGAACAATGTTTGATGTTTTAATCGGTTAAAGAAACCCACACGTTTCGTGTTAATTACTTATAAAACTCTAATATTAATAACTAATGCAATATATTTTATATTAAACAAATTAACATATTTATGATGGTATTAATTCTTATAAATTAAGATGGAATTATTAAAAACTGAAAATGAAATATTAAAAAGAGAATGTATTTAATATGAGAGAGAGGAGAGAAAAATTTTATAAGGATTAACATGGTGATGACATGTTGCATAAGTAAACCTTTATTTATTAATTTATATAGATTATGTGTGTGTAATAAATCAAATTTATACAAACCACGTATAGTAGAAGTCTAATAGATTAAAATACAAAGCGAGACACAATGAAAAATGTGAGAAAGATTTGTGGTCATAAAAAAATCTCTCGAAACAAAAGTCGGAAAAAATAATAAAAAAATTATAACTCAAAATATAAATAAAAAACAAAAAAAGTAAAAAAACACAAAAATGTTTTTCACTTCATTCTCGTTAAAAAATGACGAGAATACAAAATGCCGAGAAAGAGACACAATGACGCAAATAAACAAAGAACACAATGATAAATAAAAAAAAGACCCAATAGATCGCAAAATATAACAAAATATTGAATAAAATTTAACACAATGTCGAACAAAATATAACACAATATCAAGTAAAAAAACAAAATGACGAAAATAAACAAAAAACACAATGATAAATAAAAAGACACAATGATCTTTTTTACTCAGCATTTTTTTAAAACGAGAAGACGGTAGAAACATTTTTGTATTTTAACTTTTTTCGGCTTTTTGTTAATTTTTGAGTTATGACTTTTTTAAAGGCTTTTTTTTATTAATTTTTTCATCATTCTCATTTTTGTCTCTATTTCTATAGTAACTTGACACTTACTTCTATTTGTGCCAACTGTACATGTTCATGTTTTATTGTATTGTATTATGACAATTAGTATAATATATGAATTTTAACAATTTTTAGTTTGATTTGTATTTGTGTAGCTAGGAATCTTAAATAATTTTACATGTTTGTTAACTTCTTTTGAAGCACTAGTAAATTGGTCATTAGTGATTCAACGTATGTGTTCGCAAAACGCGCATTAAATATGCTTGTAAGATACCATACCTCTGCCCCTCTGATTGTAAAGCGATCACCAATTAAAATTTACCACGAGTATTTTTGTGTAATTTCGATTGCAATAAGTCATTTACAACCAGTAGCAAATAATCAGTTTTCTAGTGGTTTACTAATAGTAAGAAACCAAGTATATTAAAATTTGAATTTACAATTTAATCTTTCATTGTTAGTTGAATATATTGTTAAGTGTCAAGATATTGAATGTAAAATACAACATTATAGAATGTAGACTTCACAAAACTTGAGAGCTGAGATTATTAGAGCATTTATATAAGAGTCTCACGCTTTCATTGTGTGATCCACGTTCCTCTTTTGGTTGCAATAATTTAAATCAAACGATGAAGGTAGATATGAGTATTGATGCTATCTTTTGCCTTTCACTGTATCATTTCTTATAAAGTTAAAATACTTTTGAATACCATGTTGTTAAATAATGTTGAACACCATGATTGTTAAATAATGACATCTATAACACATTAGTTGTACATTTCTACAAAAATCGTATGTTATTCGACTTCTTACGCTAGTTAGAGGTCTTGATCAACCCGTCAACAAGTAACAATGTAACATCCTTCTATACGCAATTCTCACCTTGATGATCTTCTCATAATAGAAATGGCTGATGCATCACCACCTATTTCCTCAAAAACAACTATGAAGTTTCGGGTCGGTTTTAACCAAGATCGAGGAATGTGGTACCTACATAAAAAATATATATAATAATATAACTTCTATCATCATCGGGTGGGCAAAAGTAAAATTGCACTAATTTTGACGTTATTTTACTAATCTCGTGAAAATAACGTTAAAAGTGGCGGAAGGTTAATCAGGCATCATGTGGTGGCGTTGATAGCCGAAAGACAAGGGCACATGCACCAATCAGCCGGTGTCCCGATGATTGAGTGCTATGTGCCTTATGTCCAAGGCTTGATGCAAAACTACTATCGAGCCGGGGGTCTCACCGGAAGCAGCCTCTCTATCCCTATGGGATAGAGGTAAGGCTGTCTACATCTTACCCTCCTCAGACCCTACCATAGCATTGCTATTGGTGGGATATACTGAGTACGATGATGATGATGATGAATAATATAACTTCTATAGTTCTATAATCATATATGATATTTGTAAAACAAAGTAAAAGTTTTGGAAGATAAGTGTTTTATTTGTTGAAACTCGTTCCACCAGCCCGTTTTAACTAGTTCCAAAAACTATCCATTTTGGCATGTTACCCAACTCATCCGACCTCCCATTTTGGCACAGCTATGGTTTATTATCTAGAGTGTAAAGTATACCATCGTTGAGTCGGTTCTCCACATTGAGTTTGACACTTGACGGGTCGAAAAGTTCCAGCATAGTTGCAATCAGAACAACTACCCTTTGCATTAATGGTCCAATATCTTCCTATGCTCTCACCATTGATCCATACTTGACCCTTTCCCATACTATTCATATCAATAGCCAAAGGCTCCTTACCTTCTGGTGCATTGAAATAAGCCTAAAATGTTCACAAAATTTCATGTGATTAATGCATCTTTCATAAAGAAATGCAAAACAAAACGCTACAATTCGTGAGTGAATAACGAGAATTTGTCTTGTAAACGGGTCGATTTGGATCATATTTATATCCATTATGTCAAATGGGTTGAACCCGCTAAACATGTTGATAGTCATGATGAGTCATCTAAAAAAATGTGAAAAGTTGATAATACTTCATAAGCTCCTAAATTCCTTTAATAAAGTGGGTTAGATTTTTTTTTAATAATGTTAATTAAAAGTTTAAAACTAAAAACCTTATTGGTTCTTATGGTCAACTGTAATAAATATTAGTAAGATTAAGATGTAAAAAGAAAATTCTTCAGTAAAATACTAAAAACATAAAAAGTTAATCTCCAAAAAGGATATCCCTTTGACCAGTCAAAGCCCGTCCAACAGGCCCAATCATTTGTTTTGCTAAACTGTACAACAACCGTACCTTGTGCCATGTAAGTGGCCTGTGTATTTGTCCTGATAACGACAATTCTGTCCACTCTACTGACGACATTCCTGTTGGTGATGCTAAGTTTTTGGATTCACCTTTCAAGCCAATCTGTAAAATGATACCGAAAGCTCAAAAAGACGAAAACGACTCTCGCTTCGATAAAAAGATATAGTTAGAATTTAAGGTCAAACCGGCTAATTTTTGAAATGAAACACACCTCGAATCGTCACCTACGCCATGCAACACAACGGGTCCTAAAACTCCTGTTTTTGATAGCTCAAAACGTGGCCCGTTGTTCTTGGTCATAAAGAATCAAAGAATTTAGACACATTAAAATAATTAAATCAACGTAGTTAAATAACGAAGTTTTATATATGAAGCTCATGCTCGAGCTCGCTTATTAAATTAGCTCCATCTTAGGCTCGAGCTTTTAGCGAGCCAATCTGGGTTGCTTGACTCATTTACACAATTGCAGCACTTATATATTTGCTCCTAAATAGGAATGACTTAAATGACTCACTTGTAACCCGACAGCAACACTAAGGAGTTGAATCTTATTCATTCCGGCCCGTAAATTGGCTTTTCCTGTGAATCTTATTTTCCTACTTTCTTGATTCCCAAATGCTGAACCTGTTGATTTGGTGACAAATAATAATAAGTTAAAATCACGTAATATGTACACGACCCATTACCCATTTCCTTGGACGTGTCAAATGGGTTGATGGGTAGTAATCAAGTTGTAAACGTGTTAATCAAGTTGTTAAAAATAGGCTAAACGGGTCATTAATGGTAAGTATGTCGACTTGTTTAATTAAACAAGTTGGCAGTTAAACAAGTCGACCTGAACCATTGACAGATTAAAAAACTTTAAAGCAGGGGACAAAAGTTGGTTAGGCTAAAAAGGGCCCGTTAAAACAAACAAATATACTACTGATTGTAGACTAAAAGGTTATCTTTTATGGGCTTATGGGGGATCCGCTTTTGGCCCGATCACCGCTCAGTTGATTAAATAAGTTTACTTAAACACGTTCCTTTTGTTAAACGGGTTAAATATAACTCAAAACCTAATTATTTTGTGTCAGTGTTTCGGGTCATGCCAGAAGTTGCCACCTAAGGTGCTTATCAGAGTTGTACCTATGAGCTCGTTGTTCATGAAAACATGTAAAGCATGGCCTTCGGATTGAACAGTTATGGTCGGAACACTATCCGCGTGTAATTCAGATGGATCTATCACAAGACTACAAACCAAGTGCAAGAACATAAGTTACAAGCTCTACTGCAAAATGTACAATCTCTAATGCACAACGTACAACTTTCCTTACCTCGTTGAATACCACAGGTAATCACTTGCGTCCCTAGTCACACTCAACTGATCCACCAGCCCGAAAACCGTCATCTTAGAATCAGAATCCACCGATGAAACATCTTCACTAAACGTTTGCCAATCAAGTTTGTTAACATTTGTTGGCAACCAACTAACAACTGATGTTTTGGACCCAACCTTAAAACAGCCAAAAAAATTTATCAGAAATGTGGTTTTCGTGCCTGTACCTTATGCAATATTATACTAACTACCTGGGCAGTGTTGAAGGCAACATTTTTGCAATCAGGCAGAATGCTGATAGACCATGGTGGTAGATTGTAACGATTGTTTCTGAATCTAACGGTTGCGGATGAATTGATATGATAGTTGGCTAGAAAAGCAGCACAACCACCTGTTGTTGAAGAAAATACATGGGCCTGTAAGATTTGAACATTGGAATATGATTTAGTCTGGATGAGTTAGCAAAACACATCACAATAATATGAATGTAATCGTATGGAATCGAATCGAGCCAAGCTGCGCTGAACTCATCTATGCTTTAACTAGGATCATATAAGTATATGACACAATACATGTTATTTAGTTATTCTTATCATAAATTTGTATTTAGTGACAACAATTGTTATGTAGATATTATTCAGTATATTAAATATAGTTATCTAATAAGCAGGCTTAGGCTAGCGAGCTTAGTCTAGCTCGATAAATGAAGTTTGGGCTCAAATTAGTTTATTAAACGAGCCGGGCTTTAGATTGTTCGGGTTCAGATATGATCTGTTTGCAAGCTCATCACGAGTAGCTCACGATCAGCTAAGCTCTGTTACACCCATAGTTTGCAGGTTGTGCGCGTTGTTGCTAAATGTTTTATTTGTAGATATTTGATATTTCAAATAACGTGGAACAGACATAGATTCTTCAAAACATATATAAGTTTAAATTTAGTTTTTAAAATTAATTTTTCCACTACACAATATAGCAATTATGTTGAAGTGAATGGAAGACATGTGAACTAGTGGTCACTTTAACATATACCTTGCTTTAAAGTACAAAACTCTAATTATATACTCAATTTCTAAATCAAATTACCCAAAATTCCACTCTGCACAAACAAATGGCCCAACTCTTAAATGCATATACATTCCAGCTTTCTGAACCAGCTTTACAAAATGTACCAAATCATATCTTCCTTCAAAGTTATACTACAAAAACATAAAACCAACCCAAAAGTTAACCAATATAACATCATTATACCACATTTAAAAAAAATTATACAAAAAAAAGGATATGAAAAGAAAAACAGTGTACAATGCCAGGTGAAGGCTCATGGACATTCCAAAAAACATATGTGTCAATAACATCCAACCCTCCATCTTTAGCTTTTTGAATAAGATCTTCACACATCTGCATTCAGTTATTATTATTATTATTATTTTTTTTTTATAAAAAATGGATTACATTTGAGGGACATGTAAAGAACACAGAGAGAGGTTACTTGAGGAGTGCTTCTTGGATAGTGTATAGAACCAGAGAAGAGGATTCTTCTTTGGCCATTGAATATGAGGGATTTCTTGTCATAAGTCACAATGCATTGAGTAAGTTCAATGCATAATACCAATGAAATGCAAACTAGGTAAACCCATTTGGAAGCTGAGCTAGCTGCCATTTTTTTTTCTGTAGATTTCACTAGAAAAAAGTGTGTGTATGTACATACATTCATATATGTGTGTCAGCTTGTCTGTGAGTATGTACATATGTAGAGAGAGGGATAGGTTATGTCATTGTGTTTTTATTGGTGAGTCATTTTGAGATCTAGTGCTAGATTGGTTTCTTTTATTCATAGAAAATGACAAGTTTTTTGGTAGTTTTTTAGTAGAGTAAAGTGTCATTTTCGTCCCTGTTGTTTGGCAAATAATGCGAATTTAGTTTAAAAAGTTTATTTTTTGCATATGGACCCTCCACGTTTCTCAGTTCTTGCCAATTACATCCAAATCACTAATCCCGTTAAATTTAATCGTTAAGTCAAGGGTAGACATGTATTTTCACTCTTTCTTTATATAATACTTTAATACTTATTTTAGTGAACTGCGGTTTTGGTCCTTCTGGTTTGTCCAAATCTGCAGTCTTAGTCCAATAGTTTCAAATTTGCAATTTTCTTCCTTATGGTTTCATTTCACTTACAATTAAACCCGACTCCCTCAATCTCGTTAAGTCTGGTCGTTAAAATCATCGGTGTGCCTTTGGACAGTTTTATCGTTTTCCTCCCCAAATAAACCTCAGACTTAATTCGCAACTCCCCTCACGTGAGGGGCTGGGGTGTATTTGGGGAAAAAGGAAAAAAAAAAGAAGTAAACAAAACTGTCCCTCACGTGAAAGGCACACCGATGATTTTAACGACCAGATTTAATGAGATTAGGGAATTCAGGTTTAATTTCAAATGAAATGAAACCATAGGGAAGAAAATTGCAAATTTGAAACTATTGGACTAAAACTGCAGTTTTTGACAAACCAGAAGGACGAAGACCGCAGTTCACTGAAATAAGAATTAAAGTATTATATAAAGAAAGAGTGAAAAGACATGTCTACCCCTGACTTAACGATTAAATTTGACGGGGTTAGTGATTTGAATGTAATTGGCAAGAACTGGGAAACGTGGAGGATCCATATGCAAAAAATAAACTTTTGGGACTAAATTCGCATTATTTGTCAAACCACGGGGACAAAAATAGCACTTTACTCTTTTTAGTATTTGATACTTAGCTTAAACCAATGGAAGTGCTCAAAACAGGGGAAGGAAAAGTATTTAAATAATGAGGTCTTGGTATTAATTATGAGAAGACTCATTATAGGAAATTGGACAGTATAGAATGGATTTACATTTTCTTCCTTTTTTTTATTTTGTGGTTATGTTTGTTTAGAGTTGTACTAGTATAGAATAATAGAATGTTTTTCTTTTTTTACTTCTAATGCTATTAAGTTTGGTTGAACATGTGAACATGTCTAAAGATCAAATTAATTTGAACTTTGCACGAAACTAATCTCGAGTAATTCACGATCACATCTAATTTATATAGAAATGAAATATCTATCATTAAAATGCATGAAAGATGAATTTTATTTCTTGTTTATGAAATTATATTTAAAATTATGATTATGACCGTGTATGAAATCTAAAACCAAATGACATCAAAGCGACAAAGTATCAGCATAAGATTAAGATCTACTACATTTGTTTTTTAAATAACCTAAATGACCAGACCATAAGACAAAAACTTAATTAAACTTTAATTAAGCACATGGCTTCAAACTTCTAGTCTAGATAACCCAAATCAATACTTCAATAGGTCAAAAGAACATCAATGCATACTATAATATTTCTCAACTAAGTCAACTCTTGTTCTTGAAAAAAAAAGACCAAACACGATCTAAATCACTTAAAAGTTCACCAAGATTTTCTTGGGGACATAAATTACTAGTTTTTTAGGGTAGAGAGGTTGCACCGAGCAGTACCAACATGGACAGTGATCGGGCGGGTCAAATTTGTTGGGTAACGGTTTGGTAAACTTTTGGGTCATTTTTATAAATGTTTGGTCAGATTGATCCACTGACAACTTTTTACCTTAACTTATAAATAACTTGGCTAGTTGTGATTCAAAAGCTGGTTCAAAAGTTGTCGGAGCCGATAGATTTAGTTCAGAAGTTGTTTGAGCCGATGGATTTACGTGGCTAGTTTTGATTGGCTCTAACAATCTCGTCGGCTAAGATGGATTTGGCTCAAAAAGTATCTCCGTCTATTTTGGATGAACATATATGAAATATTCAAATTAAATGGGCCATTTGAGGTTTCTTCCTCCTATATTGGAATATTTCACTATTTTGTCTATAGTATATTAGAATATATAATCCAAATTGACCGTTTATATAAAATGTTAACACTCATTCTATAAGCAATTATATAAAATGTTAACACTCATTCTATATAATCCTACGTGATCGTTTTCCAGAATTATTTGCATTAGAGAAGCATAAAAGATGTTGGGTGTCGGATCGGCTAAAACTGTTTGGGGATCTCTTGGTGTTTTGTTGGCAATGGTCCCGGGTGGAACTGTCCGATACAGAGTTGCAACGGGTGCAGGACATGGAAAATTACCTTGGAACCGTAGCGTCTTTGGAAGGAAATGATAGTTGGAGCTGGAAGCCAGACCAATCGGGTGAGTTCTCGGTTAGTAGTATAAAGAGATGTATCCGGGAGTCGCAAGGTTTACAATCATTTTCATCTTTTCAATGGAATAATTGGGTTCCAATGAAAGTGGGTATTATTGCATGGAGGGCGGCACAAGAAAGATTACCTACCTTGATGGCACTAGCCGCAAGAAACATCCACTTGGAATCTACCCGTTGCCCGCTTTGTGGGGATTATGATGAAACTAGTGATCATCTCTTTGTGTCATGTCAGAGTTCTCAAGTTATTTGGCAGGTTATTGCTCAATGGTGCAAGGTTCCAACCTTATATGCCTTTAGTATTAAGGATCTTTTGGATTTTCATCTCACTATTCAAGGAACAGAGAAGCGGAGGAAGGTTATTCACGCTATGGTGCTTATTACAATTTGGAGTATATGGAAGTTGCGCAATGATAGAGTATTCAATCAAGCGGAAACCTTGCACTCAAAGACCATCGAAGAAATAAAGTCCTTGGGTTACTTGTGGGTAAGATGTAGATCGAAGGAGTCGGATATCACATGGAATTCTTGGAGGAGGTTTGATGTTTTTACTAAATGAAGTTAGTTGTATATGTCTGATTAATAATTTCTTAGTTCCGTGAATTGGTGCTATTTGGTGTATTATGGGGTATATATACTCTTTAGCCGCTGGCTAAGCGGATGAATAAAATTTTTGTTGGTCGTTCAAAAAAAAAAAAACCAATCAAGTTTTGACTTCTTTTGGACCCATGCAGTCAACTTTTGTAAAATTATTGAAGCAATGGCAAGATCTTGGGAACATGAAATTGATTAGTTTAATGGTTTGACTTAATGTTATGTTTTTGTTGCACATTCTTGAGATGCATGAAATGGTGTTTTTTGGGGATGAAAGTTGACTTGGTTTTGTACTTGTTTTGGGGGACAAACATGTAATTTGCAGCTTTGCCCTCTAAAACAAAATCAAACCATAAAGTCGAACCATATTTAAAATATGATGGTGGAAATCCAAGTGAGGAAATGAAGGCCCGTAAAGAAACGAATTCTTGAGATGCATGTGAAAAAGAAATAAAACATGTTTAGGCAATACATTGATTCTTGTTCTTAAATAATTAAAGATTATAATTTAGAGGATATAACTCTAAGGGGTTGTTTGGTAGCCTCTTAATAAAGCTTATTAATGATTTTATCAATAGACAACCTCTGAATCGGTCAGAGTTTGAGTATGTTTGGTTCACGAAAAAAGACGTCTCTTAATGGGTAAAATTCAAAAAAATGTTGAATGAATCAAATACTACATCTTAATCAGTCAAGTTTCTTAATGACTTAGCACCCTAAATGTTTTTGGCCATATATTCATGAATATGTTTTAGATATCATTTTTCCAAAGTCTAATTAAGCAGCATATGGTTTTCTGTTATAATTTGAAGGACTTATTAAACAAAAAGATTATCTTAATATTGTTTTTGCTCTTAATTTCTAAAATCTAGTGGATTAAATTAAAATCTCAAGGCCTGCTAAGAGAACAAGTATACAACGTTTCCAGCCCACAACATTGTCAGCCTACTATGTTTTGGGTTATTCAATTGGGTCTTAAAATAAGTAGGTTTGACTAATAAAACAAAAACTGAAGTGTAATTACAAAAATCTAAACTAAATTCAAATTGAACAAAGAACAATTTGCAGGTAAAAATACATGTCACAAAAGCGTTTACAATATCTTCCTATTTCTATCAAATCTCTAAAAATAATAAAAACGTAAAAATCTTACATTTTCACCCTACATCAGTTCCCTATCTCTATTCTCCATCTCCAAACTGTATGAGAAAGGTATAGTAAAACCCTATATTGGAGGTTCCATTATTCTTCTAAGACTATGTGTTGCCGTTGAAGCTGAACTTCAAATTCATCCAATATAATTGTGCTATGCAGTGCTTATTGGATGTTGAATGACCCTCGCCGAAGCCACCGCTAAAGCCGCATGAGTCTGTTGTGGTTCAGGCGAGTGGTGGCTTCATCGAATTATCTGAATTTTTTTTCAAGTTAAATATAGCATAATAATATAGCTAAAAACTAATTTATATAAAAAAACAATAAAAATCCTAAAAACATAAAAACAAATATATAAATTAAAAAAAAATTAAACTTCCTAAAAATATAAGTCTCATGATAGGCTTGAAAAGCTTCATTTGTAATCATCCAAACATTTTTACAAGTCTCTCAATAATATATTCTTTTATTATGAATAAAATCGAACAAATTAATAAGAAACAGTATAACATTTTAGGTTAGTAAATACATATGGGCGACAAATTACTAAAAAAAAAATCCCATTTGCTTGTTTATAAAACAAAAGACCCAAAAAAAAACCTTCTCTTCTTCATCTCTATCCCATGGTTCATCATCTTTATTTTTTTCTGATTTTTTTATTAAACTAACGAAATTACAAAGATCAAGACCCGACTTTCCTTTCCCCACTTCCAAATTCCCTTTCACTAGCCGCTAGAAGGGTCGCGGCCACTCGCTCGTGCCATCCATCGCGCCACCGTGTTGTGGTGTTCGCCACCGACATGGCTAGCGCCAGCCACTCATGGCTTCGATGAAGCCACCACAACGCATGGTCTAATAATTATCTATTATATTCTTTTATTAGTTGTTAGGGGAAGATATAAAAAAAAAGTAATAGAAGTAGTTTAAACATGTATTATTTAATTGAATAAAGAAATATAGGGGGAATGAAATGTAGGAGGTTATTTTTAAATTGTTCAAATTGTAAGAATACATATGTTATTTAGTTAAACTATAGGAAAGAGATGGGAAGCTAATGTAATTCTTTAAGCCTATGCGATATGTTCTTTATGTGTGATTATTTTTCTTTTAAAAGCTTCGATTTTAATAAAAATTTATCGCTTTTTATTGTTCTAATTATTACGTTAATTTACCAACGCGTTGCAGTGGGGACGCGACGAAAATCGGCTGATATTGGTTTGGATTTCTAAATTCAAAATAAAAGAAAGATTAAGGTTGTTTGAAACTTTATACAAATTGATGGGTTATTTGTGCAACCTTTGAGTGAGGTTGTTTGTATAATAACCTTATGAAGCTGTATAAAGAGTATCATATGAAAACCTTATAAAACTTTCAGGGTACCAAATGAAAACCAACAACGGGCCACCCCCACCGGCCACCGACACCGGTTTATAATATGATGTAGAACATGTATATATGTATATACAAAATAAGGAAGAAATTACAAGTAGCAAACTAGATACAACTAATAGGTTAGTTAAAAGAGATGAAAGAGTGATTTAGTTTCTTGTATTCCATTAAAGTTGTTGAATCCAATCACAAACCCGGCGTACCTGACGTACTTGGCTTGTTTCATAGTAAATTAAGAGGAGCACGCGGTTTAAAAGTGAATTCATATTTCAATTTATTTAATTAAGTTGCTGAAAATAAATCGATCGTGTCATGTGAGTATTATACGTTCAAGCAGAAGACGCCAAAATAAGACATTGCATATATATATCATGTATGCATACTTTCTCTTCTCACCATAAAACACATGCATGATCGATGCATGTGTTGCAAACCCTAATTAACTATACACGTACGTAGAATCTAAAAGCATTAACATCCACATATTCATATATAGTTCATAGTTCAACTTCATTAACACGTACACATACACGTACACATCCATAATTCAAAAATATTTTACATGCATATGATCGATCGATACTTGCTGGGCAGCATAAACCCCAGCTACAGCACGTAGTCACCATATATAGATATTATGTATATATTTATACATAGGGAGAGTATTATCTTTAAAACTTAAGTGCAACCATAACTCCATACGTATATATACTCCCTAGGGATATATCACTAGTTTCTTTGCTAATTTTTCGATAACACCACGAGCTGATCGATCCAGCTCTAAATCTAGTTCGGTATGAGTTTAAACGGAGGCTTGACAAACGTTGGTGCAGGATCCGGTCGCCCATAATCTTTTGTATTAGCCCTTAGAAGCCTCTCGTGAATTATACCATCCCTCTCTAAAACTTGATCATCTTCTAGATGTAAAGATTCCTATGTATACATATACACACATAAACTTATATGATAAAAAGTCATGAAATATAAATATTATGTACAAAAATTGAACTTATAATCAATTACCTGATTTTGATCAGTTGCACCAAGTTTCACCATTGGAATGGACGAACCGCAACGTGCTGTTTCATATATGAACATGGTCAAGAATGATTCATAGACAACTCAAAAACATGTGTTCATAAAGATTAGTGTAAAGAAGAAAAGATAAGAAATTGATGAATATATTTCGAACCTGCGAATGATGATGATACAAGTGAGGCTACAATGAGAAGGGTTAGGAGAAAAATCTTGTAAACCATGTTTGGTTTCTTTAGCTTGATTGCTTCTCTCTCTTGAGATCTTTTTGGATTAAAGGATTCAAGAAATGATGCAAACTTTGTATCTTCTATACAAAGGGTGGGGTGGGGTGGGGGGTTATAGATAAAGTTAATTAATTAATAATTAATAACAGTAGTGGTGTTGGGGATAAGACCTAATTAAGAAATGGTAGTTTAATGTAAAGAATCCTGACATAATGCAATGCTTTATCCTATGCTTAACTTTTAGATTAAATTTAAAACCTAAAAGGTGAGAAGAAACCACTTTGCTGTTGTTGGGGGCACTAAGTCCAAAGGATTAGTGGAAATTTAAATCTATATATAAAAGATTAATTTAATGTCTTAATGGGTAATGGACCCCTAATACAAAGTGTGAGCAATAATATTATGTCCTTTATTATCTTTTGATTGGGTAAAGAGGTGAGACTTGAACCTAAAATTGCGTGGACTTGAAGTCTAAAGTAGCCAAATACGTTGTTGGTAAGAGTTTCTTTTCATTATTTGTTTATTTATTTGTTTGATTGATTTCACTCCATGGATCTCTAAACACAAGCAATCAATTAAGGTGTTTGTACCTTTTTCATTAATTATAAAAACTATTGTTGCATATAGATGAGTAAAGCATATTTGCATTCTTTTTGATAATCTTAGAGACTAGCTAGAAGATATTTATTTCAATTAATGTAGTAATGTATAAACAACGCTTAAATTCGCTTTCATCTTGACCTTTTTCAATGATCGAGGGCTCAAGATAAACAACTTCGAATTGCTCGAGATGAGTGTGCATATTTAACATGTACGTACGTTTGCGTCGAATAATGAAGTTTGTAGGGTAGATATTTCGTAAAAAGACGAGCCATGTTAGATGACAAGGATCCTTTTGGGTATTCAATTGTTTCGTGTGAAGCATAACACACAATGTTAACAAATTAACTGGTATGAAGTGTAGCTTTTGTTCATAAGGTGCTACTTGCTAGGGGAATGTCTAGGATTTAATTGAAAACCATTAATGTAAAAAAGTTATGATATTTGGTTACCGAGAGTGATTAGATGAGACATAGATACTCGAGTGGTGTTTACTTGGGCTAGTGATCAATATAGGAATGTGACATTAGGATCGGGTCATATGGATGTGAGCTATATTTGGGAGTGCCCAACCGACAGTGGAATTTTATTTATGGACAAGTGTCTGTCATGTCTTCAAGTTCTAAGTTCTAACTCTTTGAGTATCTCTCATTATCGGACACCTATATCCCTGCCCCTCTCATCTTCTCTCGGACATATAAAAGCATTATGTAGTTTTTTTTAATTTATGAAACCATAGATTTTTCCTTAAACCGCGTACATAGCACGGTCATATTAAAGTATATTGGTGGTTTAAGACGATAATTCAAACTAAAAACAAGAACGGGAATGCTTTTTAGGTTTGAAAGTACGTTGTATAAAAGTTCCATGTAACACATTTTGTTGAAACCATTATGTAGGTGCTTTTAGGTTGAAGTTTTTCCTTATAATATATGTAGCAACCATCAAAACATTTTGTGAAAACGTTACAACTCTTCGTGGGAAGCATGTTAATCGGAGGTTAGAAACATCGATGGTTCTTCAGTTACGAAAGCAATAACTCTATTACTATTAACAACTATACATCCCTCAACAGTAACTTAGTTACCACCGATGATATATTGGCATGCCATAAACAACTGTGTTTTTTATGATTGTCTATGTTGTTAATTAACACTTACTAATGTACACTTATGCAAATAGTAGTTGCTACAACTTGTAGTCACTAAAAACGTTCATAACCCGTTCCTTATATTTTGTGAGGGTTTTTTTGCAAATTTTAGGATATGATTGGGTATGACTATGAGTCTAGGATAGAGAAAGTGTTTCGTAGGAAATTTAAATGTGAGAATACACTGTTTTATTCCACCGTATAATTTTTAAATATTTTATAAAAGTTATGAGTGGAGAAAAGAGAAAAAAATAATAATAACGATATAAAAGATATTATTTAATTGAATAATAGAGAAAAATATGATAATTTTTAATGTAATTATATAAATATGTACATGGAATGGGCTGGAGAGTTAGTTTTTTTTATCATAATTATAACTTATGAGATAACTAGCTATGGAGCTACCACTAAATATCTAAAGAGTAAAGATCAGCTCATACAACTTTTCAACAATCGTGCAAATACAAAACAACTACATGTTACAAATACGTGACAATGGCCTTGAATCTGCCAAAGGGAACAGTGGCCCTTAGGAACTCCTTGGTCACTATGGGGATGTGCCGTCTTAAACCACCAACTTTGTTGTGCCATAAATCATAATAGTCACAGGGGACAGTGGCCCCTAGGAACTCATATGGGCATTTCACATATAGTAAGTTATATTGATGTTTATTATAGTTCCACTTTCGTCATAAGTTTATAACATTGCACTAAAATGAGAATGCTAAAACTAAAATCTCACGTGACAAATGAAATTTCTATAGCACAACTGCACAAGCTCAATATACATCATTCAAGCAAAAAAGCTAAAACATTTTCATGGTTTGCTAGATAATTTGATAAGTTAAATTCTTCTTTTCAGGTTAATTAAAATGCAGCTGACCAACATGTTTATCAACTGTTACGATAAATCAGATTAGGTTTTGTATTTCTTTTTTGTACAATACGCCTAAGTGACATGAGCGTGATAGGGGTACTTTAAAGATAAGTTTTCTTATTTTAATTTCCTTTACCCGTACACACATTTATCTCTTTTTCTAATGTGGCTTATATTTATTTTTATCGTAATTCTTTTAAATGTAAGTGTTCAAATTTAAAATGTTCATGGAATTTTAAGACGAACGGAGAAAATTACTGAATAAATTTTGTCAGTTAAAACGAAAAATATGTTAAATGTTTAATTTATTTACTCTATAATCAAATACATATTTGACAATAATTTAAAACTGGATACTTAAAAAAAAGTCTTGTGTACATAAAACTTTATTTGCTAAATCAAGCTTAAAAAACTTGCGTGCATCATCAAAAAGATAAGTAAAGAATTAGCATTATCAATTTGGTTCCAGACGAAGTTTAACTTAACCAACACAACCTAGCTTTATGAAAGATAAACAAGTAAAGTAAACCATTTTTTTAACAGCGGTTGAAACTACCCTCGATACCGGAGGAAGCTTTTCTGAGACATGATGTCAACCGTCCATACCGATTTTGACGTTTCACGTCTGACTCACCCAGGAACACGATCAATTAGAAATTAAAGCCCATTGGTGGGAAAACCCAAGAGCCCCTTGAGTTTGCTTTCAAACTTAAGACTATAAGAGATCTCAAGTTTAACCATCATCCCCATGCCAGTGGACCGGAAAATCAATTACAAAGCAAACCATTAAACCATCTTGATGAAAGATAGGTAAAGAATTAGCATTATGAATTATAAGTTAGGTTGAGTTCTTGGGATGGGTTAATTAATAAAGGTTCTAATGTTCTATAATGGATGGTAGTGCAGTATTACCTGAAATATCTCAAAAGGCAACTAGTGGCCACTTTAGAAACATTAGGGTTTATGTTTTGTCTTTTAATTTATGAGCTAGGGTTGCTAAAAGATTTAAAAATAATTAGTGGGATTTTCAAAGGGTTTAAAATTTGGATGGTTAGTCATTAGTGCTTTCAATAATACATATGGACAAAGACTTGGCACCAAATACCACTGAGATGACACTGATGGAGAATAAAGATGCCACCCTCTTCATTATTATTATTTTTTTTCAGTCTTTTCTTTTCTATTAAAGCAGTTTTGGACAGCTCCACGCCTCCCAAAAACAGAAAAAGACTTATGAATAAAAATTTGATTTGATATAAATATAACGAATTTGCTATGATCAGTGATTTTTGATATTTTAAAATTTTTATGTTAATATAAGTTTTAATTTTGTATTTTTTTTTTACTCTATATGTATCACCTACATAATATAACGCACCATTCTTGATGTTACAACTAAGGGGGTGTTTGGCTAAGCTTATTTTTTTTGCTTATTGCTTTTTGGAGAGACAAAATGTCCAAAATGCCCATTCAAAAAGCAAAAAAGCTTCAATTTAGTGCTTTTAGATGCTTTTGGAGGGGCATTTTGAACATTTTGCCCCTCTAAAAAATAATAAGTAAAAAAAATAAGATCAGCCAAACACCCTCTAAGGTGGGTTGAAACATAAGACAATGTACGCATGTGGGTGTGGAGGGTATGTAATCTTTTCATTTATCTTTCTACTTTATATTTAAATCTCTCTCAGTAATATCATGTGATCTGATCCAATAGCTAATGGTTAGAAAGATTGCAGTGAAAAATAAAAGTGAAGTAGACAAAATGATCCACAAAATGATTCACAAGCCCAATCACAAGATTTATAGTTACAACTTACAAGTTACAACCTCCAATTTATAATCTTTAATCAAAAAAGATGTTTTCTTTCTTTGGGGTCACATGGGCTAAAAAGGCCCACAATTCTGTTTATGTGAAAAAGGGGAAGCAGACATATGCAGAGGTTCACACAGAACCCGGTTAACCAGTTTCTAACCGGTTCGTACCTAAAACTGTAACCGGTTACTAACCGGTCCAATCGTAACCAGTTACTTTAATAACCGATCCTAACCGACGGTTAGTAACCAGTTTATATTATTGATTTCATAACCAGTTAACCGAACCGGTTAACCGATTTTTTATTATAAACTGGTTTTTTTCGGTTATTAACTAGTTAACTGGTTCGTTCTAATCGGTCAAAACCGTTTCTCAAACCGGTCAACACCGGTTAGTAACCGACCCGAAAAACCGGTCTAACCGGTTAATTCCCGAAAAAAAAATACCCAATTAGCATATCAACCGATTAATTGTTAACATGTTAACCGATTTGTGCACCTCTAGGCATATGGGCCTTCATGTCCATCACTTGGTTTTGCACCACCATATTTACACTTTTTCCCACCAAAGCAAAGTCAAGCACTGAAGTCAAGTTTCATCCCAAAAATACAATTTCATCCAACTCAAGAACCAGTGCCAATAACAACACAAATTTCGTGCATGCGTTTGTCCGTTAAGCTTTTATGTGAATGAACCAGACCGGACGTGACCTTGTTGGTGTTCGTACATTAAGCTTTTTTCGGATAGATGGACAGTTCATGAACAATTTACTCTTTTTAAGGAATTGAGCGTGTTCATGTTTGTATGTGTCGGTTCATTAATAATATTGGCCTTTCAAAAAAAATGCATCCGTTCGTTAATATTGTTAACTGACACTAACGGAAACAAATGTTACGATACACTAAAGGACACTATATTAATTTGAGATTAATAATAACTGAATTAACACAAAATCACTCAAAAATAGAGAAGGACATCACATAATATCTTAAAAATAAAGGCTTAACATAGTAGTCATGAGCATAATTATAGATCTATATCAAAACAGTAACAGTAAAATATAAAGAAAAATTGCAATAGTAAAATTCTAAATTCTAATAAACCAAAATAGATATGTAAATGAACGTAATCGGACGAACATAAACGTTTCATTAATGAACATTAGTGAACGAACTTTAACGATGCCATGGTCCGTGAACAGGTGTGATGGTTCACTAAAACCACTTTGATTCACATGTGGAACTCACAAATAGGTGCATTGTTTTACGAACAGTCATCATAGTTCATGAAGGGCTTCATGTTGACTATAAACATGACGTCCCGCTCCATTTCATTTTTCTTCATCTTGTTTTCAACATAACTATAACAAAAATTCTACCGACAATTCCTTCCATTTTAGAGAAGAATTACAAACAATCTTGTTATAGACACAAGATTTTAGTAAACCTAATACCTTGATTCCCATCTCGTTGTGCAAAAGCTGGTTAACAAATGTTGGGAGGTAATTTGCTAATAAACAACGCACACACGTTAAAAAAACTAAGGGTGGCGAAACTGTTTTAAAGATAGAGATCACTCGCCTTAACGTAATACGTAGCAAAATCATACACATCAAAAGCCTGAAAAAGTTAAGCTTGTTGTCTTCCGTATCTTGTTATGTTTTCCTTAATAGTACTTTACTTATACAATGTTAAATCACACGTACAATTAGGCAAAAAGTTAAGCTTGTTGTCTTCCGTATATCTATTTTCTTGATACTTTTAGGGACGTTGTGTCTACTCTGAATCTTGATTGCATGCTAGACCTAAAGGTGATTGCATTGAAAGCTCATAATGTATAACACAATCCAACAATACAAATTTTGTTATAGTATATAAATAACCCATCCTTTATAAACCGGAAATTATGTTTCTCAATTATAAAAAGGTCTTCCCTTGTTATTTATATATCTATTATCGTTTCAACGTTTCGCTGCTGTTATCATGAGGATAAGAAAACCTAAAACAACAACCTTAATTTTCGCTTATCCGCATGACTACAGCAGCGATCGTTGAATAACAACAAAATGACTATAAATACATCATCAACAAAAACATGATTACCACTTTATATAGGAAGAGGTTTTTTCTAGCTTGCAATCAAGATTCAAAGTCCACATAATTCCACAAAAATAACATAATAATTTAACATATCTAGGGACATACATATAACGCCTGAACATATTCAAATATTCAATAGAACAACATGAAAAATAAAATACCATGATTCATGAAAAACAAAAACAAAACCGAATATGAATTCCCACATGATTAGCTTACGATTTTGCAATTCGATATGAACATCAAGAAAAGGGGTGAGATTTTGATTATTTTGATCTTTTAGTGTATACGAATTGTGGGGAGAGATTTAAGACGAGATATTGGCATTTAATATGGGATAACAAACGAATTTAAAAAATATATATATTTAAATAACATCGCGCCTAGCTCTCAACTGTATTTTAACAAACTTTCAAATTGAGTTTAGGACATTGACACAATTACCCCTTTTACTTTTAAAAGTTACAAAACGAATCTTATACTTTCTAACACATAGCAATACCCCTCCCTTAACAAAATCCTTTACCACAAGGATGTATTACACGTGTTACAAAGTAAACTACTACAACAGGAAGTCAGGAAAACGTGATAAGAAATCATGACAATTTTCCCATGTAGCGTAGGGGTGTTCTTCGGGTTTCGGGTTGTTCAGGTTTGAGCTCAAAACAAATTGACCCAAGAACCGACCCAAATAAGTTTGGTTTGTTCGGTTTCGGGTTGAACGGGTCGGGTAAATTCGGGTCGGGTTTCAGGTTTAACCCGTTAAAAAAATTATCCACCTTTAACAATAGCATAAATTAAAAACCCATATTCCAAGCCGTTATGAAACCATAATATACAGCCATATTCAACAATAACATATATTGTTTAGCAAAACATAAAATTTATCATATAGCATGCATTAGACGGGATGAAGGAATGTTGTAGCATGTGGATCAATACTTGTGTAAATTGAATAATCATGCTCAATACATATTGGTTTAAATACTATATTATTTAAGTTTTTGAATTGAAGATACATTCTCAAAATGCTTTATGGTAATTAATGCATTAAGATGTGATAGATCCAATATTAATTGGAGTCTTGAGAACAGCCTAACAAGAATACATTAAGATGTGATAGATCCGATACTTCACCGCTAAACTACCCTATAAAAATTAAGGATACATGCATCAATGTACTATACTTCGGGTTATTCGGGTCAACCAAAATTTGGGTATTTCAACCCAAATACCGATCCGAATAATTTATCTCGGGTTCGATATAAGAGTTTAATCGGTTCGGGTGAATTCGGGTTGGGTTATTTGGGTCTCGGTTCGCTTCAGATCGGCTTCGTTATTCGAGTTTAAGAATGTGCGATAGCCATTCGAAAAACGAGTTTAAGAACAAGAAATATAATTAAATAAGATAACTGTAGCTTAGACTATAGGAAAATGAAAATCAACACATTCAGTTTTTTGTTGAACAAAATGATAATCATCTTCGGTATGTTTTGTTCTAGAAAGGAATAGACACAACGCCCAAATTATCAAATGCAAAGGACATAAGATGTTGATCTTGTTAACAAAAATCAATGTATAGCCAAAAAGATTAAATTGGTATAAACTCTGAACTGTATTCTTTAATTTTTTGAACAAGAATCAATGTAGTGCCAAAAAGGTTTTTATACACTTTTAAGCAGCATAATTGGTTTCAGTAATGTGGGGAAAAAAATGGGATACACTAGCCTTGAATCTCCAACACCATATTTACACTTTTGCTCACCAAATTAACTTTCAGCCCCAGAAACCACCATTTTATACATCTCAAGAATCTGCACCAAAAACAACACATTGTGTCACATTTTATAATATTACACATATTGGTCCAAAATAAAGTCAAGTTACAGAAAATGGGTTGATATGATGAGGACATATATACCATTGTGGATGTGCGGGTTCTTTCTAAATTCGTAAGGACGGGATATATGTTCTCAAATGCAGTGTAAATTTCATCTCTGACCTGAAAAAGGTCAATATAGAATTAAATAAAACGCTATTAGATAACAAAAAGCTTAAAGGTGGTTAAAACGTCAACAGACCTTCGCTCCCGTGAGAACAATTTTCCCTGAAACAAAAATCAGGAGAACAATCTTTGGTTGTTTCATTCGATAAACAAGACCTGGGAATAATTCGGGTTCATACTGTATGAAGAAGCAGAAATGATAACATATCAGAAAATGATAATAATGATAATATTTTAGAGGTGGCCTTTTCGGCCTGTTTATAATAATGGCTGAAAGTCAAACAAGATTGTGAACTCACGGTTGAAAAGGCGCCATGAGAAGAAGCAAGGCTCTCGAGTCTAATGGGAAATTGCACGTCGCATGAGCCAACAATATTCTGAATCTTGAAATCCTACAACAAACAATAGGTTGGGATAAAATGTATAAAAAGAGAAAATATGCAGTATGAGAGATTAGTATATACTAAATATGAATAAGGCTACCTTAAATTTTTCTGGGAATCCAAGTTTTTGAATAATCCGAGCATACTGAAGAACCAACAATTTGCACAAGGCAATAAGGATAACCTTCCATTCTAAAATGTCATATGAAAGTAGCAAAGTTTTGAATTTTGCAAAATTTGCAGCTGGAATGGCCCATTTGCCTATTTTCATTTCTACAGAAGATATAATGTTGACTTTGGTCAACTAGAGTTTCACAATCACTATGACTAAACATATGTTGTGGTAAGTAATAATGAGTGGTCTTTTACATTAAATTTTTAATTCATCCCATTATTTATTTTAAACAACTAACATTATTTAAATTTCATTATTCAACAATTAATTGCTTTTAACAATGTATATTAACTATTTCTAAAAATTACTTATCATCCGAAAAGGCGATCCTTATGAGACCAAAAATATTATTTTTTAAAACAACTAAAAGTTCAGAAATGCTTTTTAGCAATACTGTGTATTTCATTTGTCTAAAAAAACTAACGGATACAAGTTATGGGCTTGAAATAACCTTGCGTGCGGCCAGTTTGGACTGCTGTTCACTCTTGGCTCCTGTACATACCTGCAGCAATAAGGTCAAAATGGTCAAAACATATTTGTTCCGTTTTCCTAAAAGATACTCGTACAACGTTAAAACAGGCTTACTATTCTCCCAGAAGCAAAAACAAGAGCTGTTGTCTTCGGCTCTTTAATTCTCATTATAACTGCGGTGAATCGCTGAATAACAATAATAATAAACATATAAACAACAAAGAAAGACTTTCCATGATTGGAAAACATAATATCTGGTTTAAAAAGAAAGGGCTTTCTTTATATACCTTTGGATTGTATTCGGCATTGCGGGCCTGTAATGCAATTGTCTGTAGGTCCAATTCACACTCGAGATTCACAGTAGAGACAACATTCCTACAATTTTCAAGAAAACAAAATACACAAAATTTACAAGTGCAAAAGTAATACAGTAACAGAAATTATAGACTTATGATAGATTCACTTCTTTAGATTTTTGCCTTTAATACTATAGAAGAACTGATAGGTTGCAACTAGTCTGATGCATTGCTCAAGATATCAAAAGGGTTATTAGTACACTACCTGTCTTAATGTTTCCATTGGGGTATTATTATTATTATTATTATTATTATTATTATTATTATTATTATTATTATTATTATTATTCTACCACCACCACCACTATTACAATTATTATGAAAATTTTAAAAGTGTAAAACTAGTATTGCAACACAGAATCAAGAATTCAAAGTGAGTGATTACAACATATACATGTATAATGATCAATTTTCTGTCTCAAGGCTATTTGAATCCACAATTCAAGAAATAAATTGTGAATGCGTGAAACTATGAACATCAAACACAAGGAATATACATGGGAAAGAGATCAAAAATACTCACTGAAGTGCAGGAACGATAATTCCAGATGGGTTACTACTACTCACTGAAAGATCTTCTGCCATGATTGAATCCCCTTTTACTGTTTGTTTCTTGTACATTAATCACATTATTAACCATTAGGGTTCTTGAAAATAATAAACCACTATAAAAGAAATAATTAAAACCCAAATTAATATCTCTCTCAAGAAGACCTCACCTATAATTCGGCTTCAACTTTGCGAAAACACAATCTAGGAATAAATGGCGGCGAAGTTTTGAATTCGCTTACTTAATATGATTTTAATTGCCGAAAGAAAAGAGAGTGGGTTTCTGCATATTTATAGCCTTCCATGGATACATGGTCCTTTTTATTAATATTTTATTTGATAAATTACACGTGTCATCCTTTTTTATATTTGATAAAAACAGAAAAAAAAGTCTTAGATTTTCATAAGAACGTGTGTTGTGTATGATGTTTTTATAGGGGCGTTATGTGTTATGTCGAGGCACGTTATCATAGGGCATGATACACAAAAGGGGTTTAGTGGATAATGTTTCTCACATTATTATTATTATTATTAACACCCCAAGCGCATTGGGGGCGTTTTGGGTGGTTTTGAGTGTGGAAAGCGCCCCACTATGCATTGTCTAATGGTTATCCTATACGAAAGGACCACGAGTCACGACCGGGACAAATGAACCAAAGACCTCATTCTGTAAGGATGGGTCATTAGACATAGGCGAGTCAAAGGGATTTTTTTAAACATTGGCGAGACGACGTGATTTTTGAAAGTGATTAGACAAAGAAACCGTTTGCCCGCAAAGTTAAAAGTTGTCGGACTTATTTCTATAACTTTGGGTTTATGGATATTATATTAACATAATCTATTCTACTCATATTTTGTTTTTCGCATATAACTTTTAATGTAAGTAATTTTATAATATTTCGAATGCACCATTACAACGTCCTTATTTTAATCTACGCGTCGCCATAAATTGTATACAAAACTAACCAAGTCAAATCTATATTAAACGTAGAATGCAAACAGAGACATCTCCTTGAGATGGCACGTGCCCTTAATTTGAAGCCAACTTGCCCTAAAACTTTTGGGGAGAATGCATATTAACGGCCACTCACGTTATTAACGGCCTAATCGTGAAGGAGTGGCATCGGCCCAACATGAAGAGCCCATTTTCTCCATCCATTGAGAACACAACTGAAGAAGAAATAAACCTCATCCAAGAAGAAACACTGCATGATTCTTTGAACCATGTTGAACCAACTAGAGGAAAAAGAAACATAATGAAACCGAAACGTTCGGCACCGATTACTATGTGAAGCTTCCCCTGTTGGTAGACCATGTACAACCAGCTTCAAATCAAGAATCCACTATGGTACATCCTTTAACTATTTGTTACATATGATAAGTTCTCAAATGCTCACAAAGCTTATTTTGTTGGGAATTACCGAGTCGACTTATGGCTATTGCGTGGAGCGACTTGAGATACAAGAAACCGGTTATCTTGGCGTGCAAGTAATCGGGTTATTTATGGATAATTATTTATGAAAAATCTATTTTAAATTTAGATGGAGATAATTGTCATGTTTATTTCAGGGTTAGGCTAAATGTACCCCCCTGGTTGCTTGTCATACCCCCCTTGGAAAAACTAACTTTCATATTAACCCTTGAAATCATATAATTACCAAATTAGCACAAAAGTAAGGATTTAATATTATTTTTTTACAAGTTGCGTTTTCTTTTTATGATTTCGAGTTTAGGGTTTCGGTTTTAGGGTTTAGGGTTCGGTTTCTTGTTTCGGGTTTAGGGTTTTGATTTTAGGGTTTAGGGTCTAGGGTTCGGTTTCGGGTTTAGGGTTCGGTTTCGGGTTTAGGGTTTAGGGTTCCGTTTCGGGTTTAAGGTTTAGGGTTCGGTTTCGGGTTTAGGGTTTAGGTTTTAGGGTTTAAAGTTTCGGGTTTAGGGTTTAGGGTTTTGGGTTTTTGGTTTATTTTGTAAAAGATAAGTGGTAAAATAAGGATATTATAAATACATATACTATTAAAATTTAAAAAAGATATTATAAATATTTATAATATTAAAATTTAAAAAGATATTATAAATATTTTTAATATTAATATTAGAAAAATAAATTAATAGTAATACTTGATAGTTTTTAGTTTGATATATGTAGTGGAGGTTATCAAATAAAAGTAATGTTGTAGGGACTAATATGTATATAAATAATGTTATGAGCTAATTGTAATTTATGTAATAAGTTCATGGGGGGTATATTTAGTAAAAATGGAGCAAGGGGGTACGTTTAGCAGCACCCTTATTTTATTGTATCCTAAATATATTCTGATGTGTTTAGGTTAGTCTATACACATTCAACTTTTTATTGAAAAAAATTGAAAATCGTCTTCAGTGTGTGTTGTTCTAGCATGGAATATACACAACGCCCAAATTATCAAATGCAAAGAACAGAAGATGTGGATCTTCTGTTAACAAAAATCAATGCACAGCCAAAAGGATTAATTGTTATACTCTCTATAATCTTCACTTGATCCAAAATCAGTATCTATCAATGTATAGCCAAAAAGATGTTTTGCATTAGCCTTCATTTCTCACGTCGATGTCCACCACCATTTCACGCATCTTCGAGAATCTGCACATAAAACAACAAATCGTGTCACAAAATTTGAGGCACGAACTAGTCGTCTCATGTTTCCATAATGTTTTTCTGCATCACTGCTTCTCTAATTTTACACACATTGGTCAAAAATAAAGTCAAATTACAAAATATATGTTGATATGATGAGGACATACCATTGTAACTTTTTTTCTAAATTGAGTAAGGACAGGATATATGTTCTCGAATGCAGCATAAGTTTCATCTCTGGCCTGAAAACGGTCAATACAGAGTTAAAATCAGAAAAAAAAAATAAATAGATAAAAAGAACTGTTTAACAATAAAAAGCTTAAAGGAAGTGAAAAGATCAACACACCTTGGCTCCCGTGAGAACAATTTTCCCCGAAACAAATATCAGGAGAACGATTTTTGGTTGTTTCATTCGATATACGAGACCAGCGAATAATTCCCGTTCATACTGTATGAAGAAACAGATATAACAAATCATAAAATAATGATACAGAGGTGGCTTTTTCAGCCTATTTAAAATCATGGGTTGTGTTTTAACGGGTCAAGCTGAAAGTCAAACGAAAGCCTATTTTTATGCAACATTCTAAAGCCTTTTATTCTAAGATTTTAATTTTAATTGTTGAACTTTTTTCCTATTTGTTTACTGAGAAATGCACAAGTATGATATTGGTCATAACTAACACAATAAGTCAATAATTATTTTTTGTTTTAAAAACAGGCAAAAAAGTGCTAACGAGTCAACTCAACCTAGTCTGACCCGTTTAAACACAAACCCATTTTGACGATGTTGCGAACTCTAGTGGAAGATTGTTAACTCACAGTTGAAAAGGCACCGTGTTGATTAGCCAGTCCTTCAAGCCTAATGGGAAACTTTACGTCACATGAACCAACAATATTCTGAATTTTGAAATCCTACAAAACACAATAAATCGGGTTAAATGAATATAAAGCATACATTAATAAGAATAATGATGGAATTTATGACAGAAAAGTTACCTTAAACTTGGCTGGGAATCCAAGTTTTTGAATAATCCGAGCAAACTGCAGAACCAGCATACGCAAAAGACGATAAGAACAAAATACATTGGTGATGAAACAAAATAGCTTCCATTCTAAATTTATTTAATTATAAGACTAAAAGTTCGAAACAAATTTGATAAAAAGAACCTTGCGAGCGGCCAGTTTGGACTGATGTTCACTCTTGGCTCCTGTACATACCTGCAGCAGTAAGGTCAAAATGGTCAAGACATGTTTGTTCCTATTTCCTTAGTGATATACTCATACAATGCTAAATCAGACTTACCATTTTCCCAGTACGAAAAATTAGAGCTGTTGTCTTGGGTTCTCGAATTCTCATTATTATTGCAGCGAACCGCTGAATAATAACAATTATAAATCCTTGATTTCCAGTTTATTATAAAGGAAGCGTTTTTTTATACAGAATACCTTTGGATTGTATTCCGCATTGCGAGCATGCAATGCAATTTCCTTTAGATCAAGGGTACAATCCAGATTGACAGTAGACACAACGTTCCTACAAGTATCAAGAAAACAAGCACATCAAAATTCACAAGTGCAGATTAATATTACAGTATGTCAGTATTGAAGAATGCAGATTAATAGATTTATATTTTCATTAAATTTTTTTCAAACTATCTATGCCTATTATATATTTATATGTGTGTGTGTGTGTTTATATTACACTTCCGTGTCCTTTTCGTGCATGATTAAATCTCTTTTAGATCTAGCTTGCAATCAAGATTCAAATTTGCAAGATTCTCGTTCGTACAAAATACACCGATAATCAAAGTTGTAAGATACTCATTAAAGCCCAAAGTAAGTTAATGCAACATATATATTATTATTTTTAACGATAAATTTCTTACTTCCCGAGCGTCCACATAAATCCCCAAAAGTAACATAATAATATTACAGATTCAGAGGAAACAAATCAAGCACTCACAAAACATGTTAAGTTATTATGAAAGCATTAATTAAACGATTTGAAAAACTAGGTTTTCTATATATAATGTTAAAGGTAATAAGAAAACTACTTACTGAAGCGTAGGAACAATTCCGGACGGGTGCATAGAGAGATCAACTTGATCAGCCATTAATAATACCTTTACTGTTTTAAAACAAATTTAACGTTAATAAATTCGTTGATTTTATTCAAGAGTTCGATTTTAGCGATTTAGGGTTCTTTAAAACACAATTAACAATATCAAATTAATTGACCATTAATGGAGTATTAACGGCTACGATTAGATGACTGAATGAAGTCTAAGATACGATCGCAATAGGTGCAACTTGCAAGGGGTTTAATAAGAGGCGTGAAATTTCGAATGTGGTGACCTTTAATACCAACAGATGGGGTTTGTATATTTAGAGTTCCCAAAATACCCTTTTGAGACTTCTTGGTACTTGTTAAATAGAGGGTATGATTGTAAATTCGATGTGATTGTATAGATTTATGATTTTGGGTTTTCAAAACTTGGGCTGATGATCTAGTTAGATGTATATGGGCCGTTACATGATCATGCTATGTAAAAGTAAGTTTAGCCGTTTAGGGGTTAGAATTTAGTAAAAAAAATTATATTATACGGCTAACAAATCTTTCAAATAGGCTACTGGCAAAATTCATTGCATCGGGTTACACTCACCAATCACCTCCGAACCGAGGAAAACCCTCACCTAGGGCCGACGCCCGGCGGACACTCGCACGAAGGCACGACAGTGTTGTGAGATAAAACTCGTTAAGTTCAAGGATCAAACTATTGATCATCTCGCCACTTTGAATCTTAATCACGCTCGCCAAGTTAAAAGTGAGATCGATATGATATGAGGGATAATACCCATTTTTGGATCATTATGCAAGAACAGCTAAGGGTTATTTTCCCCACTCTTTTTGCTAATGAAGAAGATGAAATTTGCCTAGTTCGAGATTATTACGATAGAACTTATGGTAATGTAGTTTGGAAGTGTAGAAGGAAAGATGCAGTTGTCTCCCAACAAGCTCCAAACCTCTTTCTAATTGCCTCTCCTTGTTACAACAAGCTCATATTTTTCTTTTTCCTCCGGATAGATGGACTAGGTCTAGCAATTTGTTTAGTAATTTGTCATTGTTTTCTATGAAACGGCTCTTGTTTGACTTCTCAAATGCTACTATTCCGTTATGAAGTAGAATAATTGGATTCCTAAGAAAATAATAGAAAAAAAAATGATGGAAAACAAAAATGAATCGGTTATCTACGCTTGTGACAAGCATTTGTTAACGTCATGTTTCTTCGCCAGCTTACTTTTGCAAATTGTGAGTAATTGGTATAAGATCCCCCCACCACCCTTTTTTTTCTCTCTCCTTGTTTATGGCCATTCTGGACGGGGTCTTCCTTTGATTCACAATTCTTGCAACTTCATGCATCATAAGCCATGAGGGCAAGGTGATTCATGACATTATTCTGTGTCGTGTTGGTGTATTTGGTAAAGGATAAATGATTTGGTCCATTCTCTGGAAAGTCATTGGGGATATGTGTGGATTAAAAATAGATCGAAGTTTAAAAGTTTATTGTGAGACGATTGGTGTAACTTGGTTGTTGATTTTGTCTCCTTGCGTCTTGCTAGTGGGTCTTAATGAATTTGTTGTTAAAAATAATAAACAAATAAATAAAAAACTTAAGCTAGAGTCTATTGTTGCAAATTTTATAAAACAGATGGTATATATTCTTTTAATTTTATTAGATAAGTTAAAATAAAGTGTATATATTCTCTAAAGCATATAATCCATGTCTAACATCATCGGGACAACTTTAACTACTTAAGATTACATTTAATACACAATTAATCGCCCACTAATCCGAAGTCCGAACCAAAAAAAGGACACCTTTTCCTAGACCTCATGTGAACCATTCAAACTAGCATAGCTGGCCACATGTTCTTTAAACACTCGATAAATAAGAAAAAGGTATGACAAGTGATTTCATCATCTTTGTTCCCTCTTATTTATGCTCACTTTCCTTCCAAAAAATATTAGCTTAACTCTTTTGATTAATCAACTTGAATGCAAAATTCATTGGTTGTTCTATCTTTTTAATTAAATATGCTTATCTTATCAATTATTTAGTTAAGATTTTGTGGTTCACATGAAGAGCTGAGATAAATAAAACTATATTTATGCGGATTTTCTGGATGAAGAATCGGTTGAAAATCAAAACTATAATGATCTTATTCTTATTTGTGTAAATTAACTCGTTTGATAAATCAGAAGGAGCGCAGAGAATTCCCTTTGTTTACGGAAAAGTGGGCAATCCCGCACTAATCTAAACTAGAACCTGTCATTTCAGGCAAGTTTTCGTATTTCTTGAGGTAACCTTATTAATAAAGTGGAAACAAGCACTTTCATTCTCAAAGTACGCTTTCTCTGTGACACCCTTGGACCAATTTACGATGTCTCCGTCGCTAACATTCATCAAGTAGACCACGTGGATTGTCCTTAGCAAACCACCCTATATAAGCTCTTAATAGGTTGCTTTTAGTTATTTTTTTAATAAAAACTCTTTTAAGTTTAATTTTTGCTTTTATAAATGAATTTAAATTAGAATTAACAATTTGATTCAAATCCAAGTTTATCAAAATAAATTGAATTATAAAAAAATAAGTAAAATGGCACCATAGAAACGAACTAGTGAGATGCCTTTTGGTCCTTATACTATTTTAGTGGGTGTTTGAAATTCTTTATTTTGGCATTCCGATGACTTATATGAGAAAGTCATAAGTTACAAAGTTGTAACTTATACAGCTTTTTCACTCAAAAATCATTTAACTTTTCAAAAAGTTAAAAAGTCGTAAGGAGCCCAAAATAAGAAATCACAAACACCTCTTAAACGGCAATCTAAAGCCCTGCAGGTACCACAAGTGATGTAGTTGAAGCTTCAAGTACATCAATACAGGATAGAAATTGTTTCCACAAACCATACAACTTCAGCAATTACTAAAAACAAACTTGGGATACCAGGTGCAAGCCCTATTTATGCATAATAATAATAATAATAATAATAATAATAATAATAATAATAATGTTATTTTCCGTGGCAACCTTAATTATTTGAAAAGTGACAATTTCAGTACATAATCATGTCAGCAGAAGCCAAAATAGGTTGGCAAGCGTAAACATAACTCAGTGAGTTATTCATAAACTCGTCGCCACCACCGCCGTACGGCTCACCGGAAAACCCACCTCCGGCACCAACAGCTTGTTCCGTAAACACCATGATCTCGTTAATAGACTGCAGCCGGCTATTAATCTCCGCCACCTGAGCTCTCAGCACCGAGTTCTCAGCCTCCATGTTCATATAATACTGTGTGATCATGCTGATACTAGCCATGACTCGGTTATTCTCGTTCCTGAGTTGACTCAGCTGAGTCATGAGATCGTTCAGGTGCTTCTGCTTCCTCATTCTTGACCGCCTTGCGGATTCCCTGTTCGATATCATTCTTCTTCTTTTTTTCATGTTCAGTTCTTCTTGAAGATCTGAGTCACCAGACGACGTCGTTGTGCCGCTAGTGGAACCCATGAAAGTGCAAAAAAGCTTGAAATTGGTGATTTTAAGAGAGAATTTAGCGAAATTAGCGGAAGCCCAGATGTCGATTAAGCTTCAAATTGATTTTTCATTCGATTACAAGATCTGGTATTGTGTATAAATAAAGATCTAGAGAGATTTATTTATAGATGCAAAAACAGAGGAAAAACCATTAATTTGAAATTGATGATTTGAGTGAAAAATTGGAAAAATTAACGCGATCCCAGATGGTAATTAAGGTTTAATTTGATTATTTTATCGATTAAAAGATATGATATTACGTATAAGCAAAGATCTAGAGAGATTTATTTATTGATGCGAAAACAGAGGAAGAAGAATTATTTTGAAATTGATGATTTTGAGAAAGAGATTGGAGAAATTAAGAGGATCCCAGATGGTAATTATGCTTTAATTTGATTATTTGAGTGATTGATATGATAATTTATAGATGGGAAAAACAGAGGAAGAAGGAAGAATCATGAGATGTAATAAAACCAGTAGAGGAAGACAACTGAGAAAGATTGAACTAAATGAGTACAGCACCAATAAGTGGAATTGATGATCCACCCAGAAACAAACAATTCACTAAGAATTGGAGACATTTATTAGAAACATTAAAGACCTTAAACTGAACATGAATGTTGGCTAAAGAGAAGTTGAAATGAGGGTTATGAGTAGAGGGTAGAATTTGCAGAGGAGTTGAAGAACTTAGAATGGAGATGGAGAGAAGAACACAAGGTTTTAGGTCTTGTTTATAGGGATTTATAAGGGGAAAAGAAGACTAAATATATTCCATTATATTTAATATTTCAATCTGGTTTTTGGGTTAAGCTTGAGATTGAGTCTTAGGAGTTAGGCCCTGAACGTTAAAGATGAGTTGACAAGATTAACGAGTGGCAACTGGCAAACCATTCTTTTTACGGGTTAAGGTGTGTTAAATGCAAGGTAGATTAAAAACTTAAAATGTTAATGGGTTTTAAAAATTCTCTACACACAACCACAATAATTTAAGAATCAAAATTACATTAAATAAGGAGAGCTAAAGGGTGTTAACCAATTTGTTTAGAGTGAGGTGGAGTGAAATGGGGTAAAATAGGTGATGTGATGCCTACGTGGAGTTAAGAAGCTTGAGTGTATACCTCATGGCCTTAGGTAAAGGAAATCTTAATGCGTAATATTTAACTACACAATACACACAATAAAATTCGTGAAACTAACAAGTAATTAGTAATTGGGTTACCGAGAAGTATCAGTTATGGTTAAAAAGTTACATTAAATAAAGAGAGGTAAAGGGTTAAACAATTTGGTTATGGTAAGGTGGAGTGAAATGGTGTAAGTAGGTGATGTGATGCTACGTGAAGTTAAGAAGCTTGAATGTATACCTCATGGCCTTAGGTAAAGGAAATTTTAACGCGTAATATTTAACTACACAATGCACACAATAAAACTCGTGAAGCTAACGAGTTTTAGTAATTGGGTTACCAAGAATTATCAATTATGGTTTTAAAAGTTCCTTATGGCTAGGGTTATCAAAACATGTCTAATGCACATATGTTACCATCCCTATCAAAGATTTATAACTGTATTAAAAAAATAATGGACTACATCTTAAATTTAAATTTTAAATGATTACAATGTGGAGGGAACCTTTAATATTTATGAAATTAACTAGATACAAACCTTAAAGAAATCTAACTCAAATACGTGGGCTATACACAATTAAACCCTAATACTAATACTTTCTAATTTGGGCAATACCTTTGTAAAGACTGATTACCCAATTTTTGTTTATCTCATTGGGAAAATACAATCATATATGGTCTAAATGTCCAATAGTATCTATAGGTATATATGAAGAAGCTTTATCAAATTGAGATATTTTCGTACAACCATATTTCGAGTTTTAATAACGACCGCAAATGTATACTTGACACCTCTCCTCAAGTTGTAGCATAGACGTTGATCATGCCCAGCTATCCCATGTCGTATCTTGAACTATTGTATCTGGAAAATAAGAGCATGAAACCAAATCAGGAATGAACGACGACTTTTGGAATATGAACACAGGCAAATGGTACTTCGACATTGGAATCGGGAACACTAAACAATTGAGTTGTTAACAAGTCAAATATAGGACAAAAAGATCACGGGCAATTGACTAGAAGTCTAGAACATTAATAAAAAACATGCAACAATTCTGCAATAGGCTAAAGGAGGCAATGGTGATCTTTGGGTAGTCGACAAATGGTGGACGACAACAACGATATTCCGGGTGGCGTATTACGGGCAGTGAAAGCATGGGTTTAAATCGATATTTTGCCACCATCATCACCATTGTCGCTGCCACCACTACCTTCATCACAATCACTGTCGCCGCCACCATCACTGCCACCATCGTCGCAACCATATCTACCATAACCATCTTCACCGCCACCGCCACCGCCACCTACACCATCGCTGTCATAACAAAGAAAAAACTGTTTTGATAAATTTCTTTATATTGAGGTAGGAGTATTTTTGTCATTTTTATTTCATTCAATTGTTTTTCCTTCTTTTTTTTACTACCAAACAACACAAGTAATATTGATCTATTCCATTTTAACAGGTTAACCAAACAAGACAATAAAATTATTAGATCCATTTCATTATCTTTTTCACTTCATATCAAACAGAACCTTAATTCATAACTTAATGTAAATGCATGAAGTATAAACCTTTATATGCGTTTGTAAATTCAAATTTTGCATTTGCAAGAACAAGCTATGTTTACAAATTCGTAGATAAAATTAGTAGACAAGATATGGAGAAAATAATAATTATATGATATATTCCTTTATTATCTGTCTAGCATATCTTTTGAAAAATAAAGAAAGAAACAAATAAGATATATTCACACGTTTTCTCTAGTTATGTTTTCTTTTTAACCTTTTAATATGTTACAAGCATCTTTTTGATAAAAACAATAAGTTGTAAAGTAAAAACATACGTAACTTCTGGTGGAAAAACATTTAGAATCTTGATTTTAATAAAGTAAAAATGGAGATCGGACAAGTGGGGTTTGGGGTTTGGAAGGCATAGCCTCCCAACGGTCTACAACCATTTAGAACTAGCTAGGTATCAATATTTACTAGATGGGTGGCCGTGAGATGCAGCGTATGTTTAAACTTATTAATCACGTACCAAATATAAGTGTTTATGGTTCAATTAAAACATTGAAATCGTTTAAATCTGTCATTGGTTTGACTTCTTTTTTCTTTTTCTTTTTTTACTTTAGGTTTGTTGGTTGGTTACAAAATTTTCAAAACGTAGTGAACGGTTGGTTCGCGGTTTATACTGGCAACCGGCCATAAGAAACCAGACCCGACTGTAAATGTTGAATGCATTTTAATGTTTTTTATTATTAATTATTAGATATGTTTTGTAATATATATTAGATATAGTTAAAATTTAATTTAATATAATCTTTTTATTACAAATAACTTGGCTATACAACTTCAAATTAACCTAATTGCAGTATGATTCGTTTTGTAATCTTTGTTGTTATTATTTTACGTCCTAGATCTTCCATTAATATTTACCATTTATGTGGCTAAAATTATTATTTTTCATTTATGATCATCTCAAGTATCATATTATGTTGGTTTTTAGTTAAAATTGACGGTACATTTAAATTATTAATTATTTTAAACTAAATTTATTATTAAAGTTTAAACTGTGAAACTAAACTGGAACCAGACCGTTAGTAACGATTCGGTTTCAACTTTCAATGGCTGAGTTTGGTTTTGGACGACAAAAAATCGGTATTAACGGTTGGACTCACAAGTTTAAATTAAAGCCATCAAAATCGACACTAAACACCCCTACGTAACATATTAATTTACTTAAAATGAAAAAAAATTACAACACTATCATATCCAAATTAAAGAGAATAAAATGCTCATTTTTATAGTGCAATTTTTTATAAAAATATTAACGTATGAAAAGGCTATAGTCGTTTTAAAAATCATGGGTGGGAAGTTAGTTTACAAGTTAAATTAAAAACATAATATAGTTAAAGATGAGGGACTAAACTTGTAAGTTGAATGAATTGTGTTTAAAAGACATGTTTACCCTTACTAACACATGTACCTCATGCTTTAAGTGTTGTAAATTACTTAAAAATGGGTGTCTTAATTTGCCCTTGTTTGGTGTATTATATATAGTATAGATTTAAATATTTCAAATTTTTATTGTATAGAAAACAAAATACAATGTAACAACGTGAAAATTTCGAGTTCAAAGTATCAACTTTCCAAAGTCTAGGGGACTGAAATTGCCAAATTCCAAACTTGAGGGTTAAAATGAAAATTCTGATTTTTCTACCCATCGCGCTACGCGATAGGTCATCAGAGAAACCCATCGGGTACCGCGATGGGGCGTCTGACAACGAGACACGTGGTATGCCACGTGTCCACACGTGGCACATCGGTCGCCACGTGTCCTGACACGTGGCCACATGTGGCGCAACGTCCGCCACGTGTCAACACGTGGCACAACGTCTGCCACGTGGCGACACGTGGCAGACCTACGTTGTGACTCACCTGGGCTACGTCGCGGTACGCGACGGGTGCCCAGGAGCCCATCGCGTACCGCGATGGGACATCAAATTTCGTCTATAAATAGCAGCCAATGGGTGGATCATTCTTCACACCAAAACCTGCTCTCAAGTCTCTCTCTACCTTCTCTCTAAATCCGACAATCATATAAACGATTTCCTCGATCATCGTTTCCTTGAAAGTTCATACCACCCTCCACCCACATACCAAGAAGGTGTTGTTGAAATGGCAATGAATCTCAATAAACGTGTCAACGAGTACCGAAGTTTGGAGTAATCGTTTGACAATCGAGAAGTAAAGCGGCGTCGGAGTGCTGCTCAAGTCCCTAGGATTTCGGTACGCCATTAAGGTTAGGCGTAATATCGAATTCAATATAATTTAATATTATATTCAAGGCTTTGGCCTTAAGTCGAGGTTTATACTCGATACCTCGATAAAAGAAAAGAAAAGAAAACATAACAAAGAAATGAATGAAAGCTTGAATGTTGAATATGTGATAACATATATATGTGTGTAAGTATATATGTATATATTATTTGTTATGAAAATATTATTTAATGAATAAAGAGTATTCTTAAATAATAAAAGAAAAGATTGTGTTTCTTAGAGAAGAAGAAACGTCGGGTTTTCATATAAACTAAAGGTTTATAATTTACTTTTAAACAAGAGGTTTTTAAGTAAATAAGAATTGAACTAAAGGTTCAATCGAGGATTGAGATATAAGACTAAAGGTCTTAAGCCGGATCGCGTATCCGACTAACAAATATTTATACTCGTAACTATAGGTTCGAGATAAAGAAAGGGAAAGACCATTGGACGGTGAGTGAAGCCGATCCTAAAGAGATAAGGTGAATACGCCCCCAAACTTTTAAACTTGTTTTCAAAAGAGTCAACTTGTTATATGAATTTGTTTACATGGAACTATGTGTTCCTAAAACTGTTATAACTATGGGTATGAACCTAGCCCTCAGGCTGTGGTATACATATGTCTGGATCCTTACATAGGTGGTACTATGCGATGTATGGGCATGATCGCACCACCCTTGGTCGTAGGACACTCTCCTGCAGGGAGTACGACCGTTGTGTATATTTACGGGTACTTAACTAAGTCAAACGCTGCGGTGTTTGTGAGGTGACCTAGTGTAGAGGCTCTAGTTTATAATGTGTTATTTGACTTTGTTATTCCTAAGCCACGTTGGGCCGAGGCAGGCGTAGTCTCGAGGGGTAATAATGTAAAAGAAGTTATTTTGCCTCAGCATGTTCACCAGCATTCATTGCTGACGTATTTTCTTACATTTTTCAGGTGAACAAGTTTAGCACTTGGAGTGACGAAGTGCTTATATACCCGATGGCTCGGATTTTATTTTGTAAAACTTAATATATTGTGGTTTTGTAACATAAACAAGTAATCTTTTGTTAACTCAAACGGGTATTTTATAATCCCGCCTTTTATGTAAATATTATATTTCGATCCTTAAAATTTATAAGTCTTCCGCAAACTAAACGTAACTCTGATTTATTTACAATTACGATACCAACTTATGGGTCATACTCCTAGGCCTTAGATGGGGGTGTGACAGGTTGGTATCAGAGCCATCAATCTTAGCGAATTGGGTATCATAAAACAATACCCAAGCTTCGATCCAAGTTTAGGAAATAATTGTTTATGTGTTTAGGGATAAGATAGGCTGGTAACCTTTCTTTCCTCTCTACAATCTAAACCACCCATATTGATAGATGTCGTTTAAAGCTCATATGGAGAATTATGTACGCAAGGCAAAGGAGGCTGGAATTGCCGAACCCTACCCCGAAGATAACATGAGTGACGGATACTATGAAGCATACTTCAACCAAGATGTGGAACATGACTTGTCCAAACCCGTGTACTACCCCGGAAGCAGGCACTACCCAATAGATGTTCCCGATAGTCCACCAAAGCAGGGAATTGAGCCACCAAGACACTCAAGCTACCATCCAACAACCCTACCGATGTATCAAACTTCTGAAATACCGACTTACCAACCCTCGGAGATACCACAATACTATCCAACCGGATACCTACCAAACTCTCAACCATCCTCCGAATGGATGAAATATCTCTCAGAACAACAAGAGTGGCATGCCAGAAGTTCCACCTTCAAAGAAGTTAGTTCCCAACCAAACAACGGTAAAGGACCGTCCCGTAGACCCAAGATGAGGGTAATGATGCCTTCTGAGATTTTCCAGATGATCCCAATAAACAATGAGACCACACAACCCATGGAATAAGATGAACCAGAAGAGGAGGAGGAACCGGAAGAGGAAGAAGAACCAGAAGCAGGGGAAAATCCCGAAGAAGAAGAAGAACCCGAGGAAGAAACTGAGGAAGAACCAGAAGAAGAGCATCCTGATAACCTTCATGAAATGGCAAGCCCAATGGAAGGATCACTCACTTTCCAAAACGCAAGCTATGGTTCTGTGGATCCGTATGTCCAGCACCTTGAGAAACTGAGGAATCAAGCTTCGTCAAGCTTCCCACCATTCCAAGGAGAAATTCCATCAATTCAAGAACAAACCGACGAGATTCCAGAGCAGAATCAAGCTGCCAAGACCTACCTCTACCTTTCATCCGACATGGACTATGTTTCGTATCCAAAGCCGAGGAATCATTACGAGATGGTGACTCTGGGTTACCGTGACCCACCTCCGCAGTATGGATACCCCAATATAGTCCCTCAATCGTATGAAGAACATCTGGATCGTGCATTGCACGAAACCGACGATTGGAGTAAGAAGGTAGACGATGAAGAGAAGAAAAAGAAGAAAGTTGGGGAAACACTCCTTCGAAAGTGCAACAAAATATCGAAGGTTGTGAAGAAGTTTTTGAAGAACTGAAGATGATGGAATATAATGAGAAGCTATGTGTGTAAACTAGTCTTGTATGATATGTGTATGAATAAAAGAACGTCTGAAAACGTTCTTATGTAATGATAGGACGAACTATATATATCGTGGAAACGATATATATATATATATGTGTGTGTGTAATTGATGGTCGGTATTTTGTACATATATTAGTGTATTAATTATGTAGTTTTATTGAGTATACTGTTAGAACTTTGTTACTTCATACGTGCTTTTGTATTTCAGGTCACTGATCGTTAAATATGCTAAATGATAGACCTGTACGAGCATGGAATGATATCTCGGGAAGACCGAAGTATGATTTGATGTCTTGGGAAGTGATACAATGATTCGGGAAAAGTATGGATGAGAAATCATAAGCCGATGCTAAAACTGAACAAGATGGGTTGCCAAAATGCGACCCTGAAGTAAAACGAGCATATCCTGAGCTAGAAAATGAGTTACGAGAGCCATAATATATGAATTTTGGGTTTCTCGACGAGAGGAATCTGAAAATGAGGTTTTCTTAGGTCGCGGTACGCGATGGGATGGTCATATGGCCATCGCGTACCGCGACGGGTGTGCAGACGGGATTTTTTAGTTTATATTATCTTTTTCATGAAAGAAAACCCTAACTCCGTTTCGACGACCAAGAGGCGATTCCAGCAGCTACAAGAGGCTATTTTCACCACCATAGCTTGTGCCAAGACCTCCCGTATGATCCATATCATCCGTATCGAAGATTCAATGATGTCTAGGCTCGGCTAGTCTCCTAGAATCGCACCCGGGATGTATAGTTTGTAACCTTTTACAGTTTTTCTCTTGTGATTATGAATACTTATGTTTTATTATTGATGATTAATATATGATTATTGATGTTTGGTTTTATGTGTGTTCGGTCGGTTTAGGTTTACGTTGGTCTGAACGATCTGTTACCAGTTGCTAGATAATTAGTCATATAACTGTTTGGTTAGATTAAATACGATCAAACATACAATTGCCCTTAACTGAGTCACACTGGCAAGGACTGTTTGATAACCAGTGCCGTGTGTAAAATAATTGTTGATGTCTAAGGTTTTGTCTGATTGATCAGTTTTCAGTTAATCGTTAATAATTAATCTGTTAGGTTGCATGAGTTAACTGTTGGTTGCTTACTTGAATTCCTGGGTGTGATTTGCTTTGTTAATTGTTTACAACTCGTTTATTTGTTCGTTGCTTAGTTCTCTACTTTTACTAAACTTGCTTGTGTGATCAGCACTAAAAACCAGTTACTTCATAATAGTAAATTTGTTACACGAATTCATTGACCACATACTCCTTGTGATACGATACCCTACTTGCTCTAACTATTTAGAATAATTAGGTTTTTGATTGACTCAAACGACGGTCATCAAAATGGCGCCGTTGCCGGGGAGTTAGTGCGCTTAGTGTCTTTCGTGTTAATTGATTTTGTGTTTAATTTAGTTTTTATTTTAGTTTTTATTTTTATTTTTTATTTATCTGTATTTTACGCGGGTTGTGTTAGTTGTGCAGATTACAAGTTTATGCGCACCCGCCATTCGGGTCGACAGTCTCCGTTAATTTACGAGCCCGAAATTGAGAGGTTGGCTCGGCAGAACCGAGTACAAAACAGAAACTCAGAAATGGAAGACCAGAACCAGAACCAAAACCAGAACCAGAACCAAAACGAAAACGAAAACCAAAACCAGAACCAGAACAACAACCAAAACCAAGACCCACTTCCACAGAATAACGCGTTTCACCCAGACAACATACCTGACCCACCAAACTTCAATAACCAGAATAACCAAAATCACTCAGCTCGTGCTTCCAGAAGCCGAAACCAAAACCGAAACTGAAACATAAACCGAAACCTATTTGACCAAGTTGGACTATCTGCTCCAAATAACAACCCCAACCGCCGAGTTCGGATAAATCCCGATAATGTTCGACCGAGTATTCCGACAGAAGATGAAGACGAAGGGGAAAATAATAATGGAAATGAAGATTTGGAAATCGATGACGAGGTAGACAGATGGGTTAGAGGTAATCGGGCAGTCGAGCCCGAGAACGAGGGTTTTGAGCAAGAAGATGTGGGTTATGATAATTGGGATGAAGAGGTAGAAGAGCCGGTTAATCGAAGACGGGCTGAACCAGTTAACAGAAACGGAAGGGGTCGAGACCGGGGTGAATCGGGCGGAACGGCCCGAAAGAGTTCGTGGTATTCCGGTTAACCGGGGTGGTATGGGAAACCCCGGGGGGCTGAGGAGAAATTATATGGCCCCGATTCATGGTGTCAACAGTCGGTTCAGACCGGCTATCTCGGATGGAGCATCCCCGTTGGTCCCACAGGAATGAGTGCAGGGACAACAAACTTTCAAGTCCCAGCCATCTTACATCAACATCGTTCCTCATTTCCATGGGATGGCTTCGGAAGACCCGTATTCTCACTTGACCGATTTTTCGGCTATTTGCGGGTCTATTGATGATGGCACATTTGATCA